>NW_027511363.1:0-300000 GCF_048772815.1 Callospermophilus lateralis
AGCTCCTGACAACAACATATATTTCAAGTGCCCAACCTCAGAGGCATTTTCTCAAGAAGTCTTAAGGCCGACACAGCTCCATGTTTGTGGTATTTACCCTGTCCCTTACTTTTGGAAACTCCTCTACCACCTTCAAGGTTGTGAACTCCTGAGCATTTTCCATTCCAGATATTTATTATGAACTCAAACAACAACAAGTGCTGGCGAGGATGTGGAGAAAAGGGTACACTTGTACATTGCTGGTGGGACTGCAAATTGGTGCAGCCAAATTGGAAAGCAGTATGGAGATTTCTTGTAGAGGTGGGAATGGAACCACCATTTGACCCAGGTATTCCCCTTCTCAGTCTATTCCCTAAAGACCTAAAAAAAATGCTACAGGGACACTGCTACATTGATGTTCATAGCAGCACAATTTACAATAGCAAGACTGTGGAACCAACCTAGATGCACTTCCATAGATGAATGGATAAAAAATGAGGCATTTATACACAATGGAGTATTACTCTGCATTAAAAAATGACAAAATTTTTACAGAGAAATGGATGGCATTAGAGCAGATTATGCTAAGTGAAGATAGCCAATCCCTAAAACCAAATGCCAAATGTCTTTTTGATATAAAGAGATTAACTAAGAACAGAGTAGGGACGAATAGAATGAGAAGAAAATTAACATTAAACAGGGATGAGAGGAGGAATGGAAAGGGAGAGAGAAGGGAAATTGCATGGAAATAAAAGGAGACCCTCAGGGTTATACAAAATTACATACAAGAGGAGGTGAGGGAAAGGAAAAAATTATACAAGGGGGAGAAATGAATTACAGTAAAGAGGTAGAGAGAGAAGAGGAGAGGGGAGGTAAGGGGAGGGGGATAGTAGAGGTTAGGAAAGGCAGCAGAATACGACAGACACTAGTATGGCAATATGTAAATCAATGGATGTGTAACTGATGTGATTCTGCAATCTGTTTATGGTGTAAAAATGGGAGTTCATAACCCACTTGAATCACAGTGTGGAATATGATATATCAAGAACTATGTAATGTTTTGAACAAGCATAAATAAAAATTAAAAAAAAGAAAACTAACTTTGGTGAATGGTGCAAAGAAATCCTAATATTTCTACAGTAACTGACACAGTTTAACATCAATGCGAGAAGATTCCTGTGGGACATGATGTGTATTTTGATGTTCATTTTTATTCAGCACTGGTACATTACTATTTCTTCAGTTTATTCACATCATATTATAATATTTCATCCACAAGTAAGGAAATTTATCGTCATTTTTTTCAATTTCAATCACTTCCTGCTTCAGAACTCATGAATTCCTCGGTGTTCCTTGACTGGCATTTTCATGAGACTTCTTTCCAAACACATTATTTTCGATTTCCATAATCACATTTGAAGCAAAACTCACACAAACTTCATGATAAATCGTACCCTAATATTAACATTAGGTGTATAACTGGTTGTCATGAATGATTGCATATCAATATAAGATTTCTTATATATTTTCAGATATCAATTCAATCCATTATTTAAAGTGGAACAAGTTGTATTATTTATTGAAATTAAGGTCTATTCATGCATTATCTGTATATTCATAAAAACAGGGTACACCTCTTTTTACCCCCAATGCTAATTTATACGTTTTCAAAATACTGCTCCTAGAAATGGTGGAAGAAAAAATCATGTCATCTGATCTACATATACATTTTATCACAGTAATATTCTGGAAACAAAATGCAAAGGTCCCACTTAGGATTGTACCAAAGCCTAAATGTAAAGTGAACATGGATTACTAACAATATCCATGTCCATGTTGCCTAATGCTCTCAAATGTCAATCCTATTGGTGACCTACATATTTGTTTCTTCCTAAGATTAGATATTCAATCTCAACCTTGTTGAAAATGTCTTATTCTATCACTCACTTTATACTTTGCCTGATTTCCTAATGTCTCTATTGATATCTGCTTTTCTACAAATTTTCCCCAGTTCATCATTGTGTCTGATTTCTTCATATGTGCTGACATTTATATTCACTCACTGCCCGAAAAAAATTGCTAAAGAACTTTTGTTACATATCCTATACTAACTCTACTTGCTAAACATAACGACTATCTTCTTTTTTTTTTTAATTTTTTTTATTGGTTGTTCAAAACATTACAAAGCTCATGGCATATCATCTTCCATACATTTGATTCAAATGGGTTATCAGCTCCCATTTTTACCCCAAATACAAGTTGCAGAATCACATCGGTTACACATCCACATTTTTACATAATACCATATTAATAACTGCGACTATCTTCTTAATCCTACCGACAATCCCTTTTGACTGGATGTTCTCTTCAGCATTCAATCATCCAAGGTTCAAGTTCCTCTGCCATTGTATATCGATTTATTTGAGACATGTGTGCAGATAGTAATTCAAAGCTAAATATCCCAATCAATTGCCCAATGCCCTTCTGGGATTCAAATCTTACTTTAATTTCTGTTTTCATACATATGTTTAACCTCGATATTCTTATAAATATCACAGGTTCCCAATACCATTATTAATCCAGCAGAATGATTCCTAACCCAAATCGAACATGAAATTAACCCTAACCATACACTGTTCACTCAATCTAACTTTACAGAAGAGCAGAGACAGATTGTTCTTACAATACATGAATGTAGGGGATGCTCTACCTGTTACGAACCTCAAAGGTCCATGCAGAAATGATCCCTGGAGAAGATGTAGGCAGCAATGAAGGACCTGAGAGACAAAAAGTCATTTTCCATGCAAACAACCTGGTCAGGATGAAGGGTTTTGTCTGAATCAGCCTCTATCTTCTTACTGTAGAGAAGATGGACCAAACCAGGCTTGTGTGGAGAGCTGTTCTCGGGTGCCTAAGGTTGATATACCATTCTAAGTTGTGAAAGTGCCAAAGGAAGTAGGGGCAGCCTCCATCTCATGGGACCCTTGGAAGCAACTGTTAGGACAAAGTGGTTGCCAAGGCAGTGACCTCATTCAGTTCTTAAAGGAAGTGACCTACCTCACTTCCTTGTTGATGGAACTTTCTGAACTTGGGACCAAGGAAACCAAGCACCAGAGCCAGTCCCAGTCCCAGTCCAAGTGGTCTCATTTGTTTGGAATCACCAAGGACAGAGTCAGTCTTCTTGGTACTGACTGATGTGAGGATGGCCAAATGCCAGGAAAGATATGAACACGGGCCTTTCCTGACTAAGCAGGTAGTGGCTCACCGCTGGCTCCTGACTGCTTTACAGAGTTGTACAAGGAGACCAGATCTGAGACAGGACAGACCATTACCAGGGAACATAGTATGGCAAACCTGTCAGAGGACACTCCGGATAATCACAGCCCTACTTGGGGGAAGGAGGTGTCTTTTTGAGTGTGGGTGTGTGGTTTTGTCTCTGTTCTGAGAATAGGTAGGAAAGGAGGTTTCTTTGGTTTGCAGTGAACTGTTTCTAGTAAGTCGTTTTACAAGGTGAGTGTTTCTATGTCTGTGTATCCCACTGTGTCCGTGGTTGTATACATTAGAAAAGAGAATGCATCAATGCATGTGTCCCCTCTAGTAGAAAGCTTCAAAGCATTCATCCTGCCCAATTAATGAATGGAGTGTGGTTTCCATATCGATAGGCAACACCTACTACCTTATTAAGTCCCTGTTTTCTTTCTGAATTCTGACAACTCTTCAGAATAGGCTCTTGGGTTTGTGTCCAAGATATGTACCACCTCCAATCTCTGTCACATGGCCATGTACTGGATATCTGAAGGGAATGGCCAGCATCTCAGAAAACTCAGATATCAGTGTGACCAGGAAAGTCTCAGTGGAGAAACCCTGCTTTGGGCCTTTTGCTAACCTATTGTTCTGTTGCCTTGAATCTCAGGATGTCTTTGCCTCTGGGCACCCCTTTGGGAAGCCTGAGGAAAACATTTTTCAAATGGAAATGAAGGGCATCACCTGTGTCTCTTTGCTTAATTGCTTTGGAAAAAGATGTGTCTGAATCATCCTCTTGGCCCTGTGTGAGGCTGTGGCTTAGATTCTCAGCACCTGATGGATCAAAAGAAAGATCCCATGTGTCCATCCAAAACCAAAATGGCAAATATTCACTCATTGTGAATGAATTCTTTTACCTTCCTCTGTTAGGATCCTGACTTCCATCAAGTGAGAATAGGAATCCTTTCGGCCAAATGAGTTCTTCAAATCTCTGCAGAGGGGCTTGGATTTTCTCATGACTCAAATTCACATAAAGAATCTAAACCACAGAGTCAGAAGGCCTCAAATTGAAAAAGCCAAGCAGTATTAATGGCAGGCCTATTTGATCATTCCTGGTTTACAGGAAGTGTGTCCAGGCCACCTTGATGTTAGACAAATGAGGGGAACAGGACCTTAATTTGGACACTGACTTGGGCTGTGGACCTCATTGAAAACTCCAGCCAGACGTTATAAGGAGTGTCTATATGGAAAAAGATGAGGACCATGTGGGAGTGTTTTGGTTTTAATTGTGGTCATTTGTGTGGCGGTTGGAAGAGATGACTGTTCCACTGGGCTTGAACTCTGGTGTGATTCCCCTTAGAGACTGAGTTCTTTAACTGACCTCAGAGAAGTATTGCCATGAATTGTGTTGGGATTTTAGGAGGCCACACATGAGAGTCGCCCTTGGAACCTGAGATCTAGGCCCAGGTTGGATTTCCACAGAACATTGGGAATTTCAGCCCGGATATAACATACAATTTTTCTTAAAGACTTGGCAGCCATATTTGAGTTTAAAACACACATGGACCTCATATTGTAGATCTCAATGGGCCTGGCTTCATGTGACATTTTGGCCACCCTTAGGGAAACCTTGCCTGTGAGAGTGCTCCAGAGCTTTCATTGAAATTAGCTTCTTCACCATTTAATGGTTCCTGAATTAATTGAATCCCTCAGAGCCTCAAACTTCATCCGTGAAAAATGGCTAGAAAATTACCATGAAATTTTTGATATTTTCATGATCAGCTGGCACTGGAAATACTTTGGATGTCCTGTTTCTGATCCTGAGTATACCAGACACTGCCTTGATTGACTTTGTTTCATGAAAATGGTGTAGAACAGATATGCCAGTAAGTTGGAGCCTGGTGAGTAGTGGGCCTAGAGCAGTGGTATGCAATTGTGTGATAAAACATCTGTGTTGCGGCCATGTGGATCAGCCATTGGCTTCCAAATGGCTTGTGACTGACATGGTGCAGCCAGCAGACCCATATATGTAAAGGCATCTTGTTATATGGAGAGGATTCACTGCAATGTTCAGAATCATGTTGCTATTCTCAAGGGGGCAATCTACATGGGATAGAACCTTGGTTGGTGCATTCTCCTGAAGACCCTGACTCACCACACCTTAAAGAACTCCCTCCACCACTCTGTCCCATTTTAACTCCTTGTATTTTTTGAAGCAAATACCAAACTCCCAGTGCAGCAGCGAGAAACACCACGAAAAGTGGAGGATGACCAATTGGCTTCACAGTCCACACTGAAAGACACTTAGACCCCAGTGTCCATAGTTTACCTACAAAGAGAGAATTCAGCACTGCTGCCTCATGTTCATTGGATAATAAGAAACCATGTCCTCCAAGTAACATAGATGCAGACCCAGCTTTCATGGTTTCTCTACAAATGAACTAAATCTCCTCAGAACATCAAATACTTCAAGTGCCCACTCTTAGAGGCAGTTTCTCAAAAAGTATTTAGGCCAGCAGAGCTACATGTTTGTGGAATGTTTACCCTGTCCCTTACTTTTAGAATCTTCTCTACCACCTCCAAAGTTGTAAACTCCAGAGTATTTTCCATTCCAGATATATATTCACAGATTTTCTAATTCTTATCCTCTAATTGTGTCTTACTTGAGGAGAATGTAATGTCAAGGCATTGTTCTGGATGAAAGTGGGAAGATTTTTGTGTAGCACATATTTGCATACACATTGGATTCAATTTCCTATTTTCCATTAGAAATGCTGAATCCCTGAAACTAACATATACCCTATTAGACTCTGACTACTAATCCTAATATGATGGAGAAAAATAACACAAACATAATAGAAATACAAGCAGTTTAGATGAGGTATGTTTTATAGTCGGAGTTGCCTTTTGCATGGTATAGTGTAGCAGTTATAAATCTAGTCAATTATTTGTTGAAATAGTTCTCGATGTGTTTTTAAAGTTAACAAATAAGTGAATTCCTGTCCCCCTTTCTCTGTAGCCTATTCAGCACACGTATTTTTATATGCACATATAGAATCCTACCTGGTACCACACGTACATTCTTGTGAGGTGGCTGACTTGGCAGATACAAATTGGAAGAAGAGATCACTCCTCCTAAACGCTGCTTGAACTGGTAATTCAAATGTGAGTGAGCTTCCTAGTTGAACAACATTATACATAAATCCATGTTCAGTAAAATGAATATATTTGGATCTGTGGATGATATACATTTCATGGTGAATTTCGTTTGGCATATATATTGCAAGTTTTAATGTCTGTTTCTGTGTGTGTATATAAATATATATATAGATACACTCTCAGGAGTATTCAAAATATGAAATATGTGTCTTATTACACACTTCCTAAATTCATTCATATTTATGTTGTGGATTCATAATCAACTTTTCACAAGATTATTCTCAGAAATATTCATCCACCTGAAATACGTATTTGTTTCTTAGTACTGTTTCCACCCCAGATATGCATTCACGGATTTTCAAACTCTTCTACCCTAATTGTGTCTTACTTGAGGTGAAGGTAATGTAAAGGCATTGTTCTGGATGAGAGTGGGAAGATAATTGTGTAGCATATATTTTTATACACATTGGATTCATTTTCCTATATACCATTGAAAATACTGAATCCTGACAATAACCCATACCCTACTATACTCTGTCTACTAATCCAAATGATGGAGAAAAACAACCCAAACAGAATAGAAATACAAGCAGTTCAGAGGAGGCGTGGGGTATAGTTGGACTTGCCTTTTTCATGATAAATGGTAGGTGTTATAAATCTAGTCAATTTTTAATTGAAATAGTTCTCCATGTGTTGTTAAAGTTAACAAATATGTAAATGCCTCTCTGCCTTTCTCTGTAGCCTATTCAGCACATGTATTTTTATATGCTTTATAGAATCCTACCTGGTATCACACGTTCATTTTTGTGAGGTGACTGACTTGGCAGATACAAGTTGTGAGAAGAGATCACTACTCTAAACGCTGTTGGAACTGAAAATTCAAACTATGGGTGAGCTTCCTAGTAGAACAACATTATACATAAATCCTTGTTCAGTAAAATAAATATTTTTGCATCTGTGGATGCTATATATTTTATGATGAACTTCGATTGGCGTATATATTCCTACATTTTAATGTCTGTGTGTGTGTTTTGTGTGTGTGTGTGTATATATATATATATATATATATATATATATATATATATATATACACACATATATATGTATATACACATATATATAATTATGAATATATATATATATATATATATATATATATATATATATATATATACTGTCCTGATTTTTAAAATATGAAATGTATGTATCTTAAATACACTCCCTAAATTCATTCATGTTCAAAAATGTGGATTTATAATAAACTTTTCACAAAATTATTCTCAGAAATATTCATCCTCCTGAAATACACATTTGTTTCATAGTTCTGAAAACTAACTTCAGTAAATGGTGCTTACAAATCCTAATATTTGTACAGTAACTAACCCAGATTAACATCAATCAAGTAGATTCGTATGGGACATGATGTGTATTCTGACGTTTATTTTCATTCAACACTGGTACATTACTATTTCTTCAATTTTTACAAATCATAGGATATATATATTTCATCCACAAGTTCACAAATTTATACGCATTTGTTTCACAATCACTTCCTGCTTCATAAAACATGTATTCCTCCAGGTTTCTTGACTGGTCTTTTCATGAGACTTCTTTCCAAACACATTATTTTAGATTTCCATAATCACTTTTGAAGCAAAACTCACACACCCTTCATGATAAACCATAACCTTAATGTGGCCATTAGATATATAACTGGTTGGAATGAATGTTTGTATGTCAATATAAGATTTCTTGTATTTTTTCACATATAATTTCAATCCATTATTTAAAGTCGGAACCAGATATATTATTTATTCAAAGTATGGTCTATTCATGCATTATCTCTATATGCACAGACAAAGGGTACACCTCTTTTTACCCCCATTACTAATTTATACGTCTTGAATATGTTGCTGCCAGAAATGGTGGAAAAATAGTCATGTCACCTGATCTACATATACGTTTTATCACAGTAATATTCTGGACAAAAAAAGCAAAGGTCACACTTAAGATTGTAGCAAAGACTAAATGAAAAGTGAGCATGGATTACTAAACATCCATGTCCAGGTTGCCTAATGCTGTCAAATGTCAATCCTATTGGTCACTACACATTTGTTTCTTTCTAAGATTATATATTCAAACTCAACCCTGTTGAAAATATCTAATCTTATCACTCACTTTATACTTTGCCTGATTTTGTAATGTCTCTATTGATATCAGCTTTCCTAACTATTTTCCCCAGTTCATCATTGTGACTGTCTCTTCACTTGTGCTGACATTAACATTCACTGTCTACCAGAAACCCTATTGCTAAACAACATTTGGTCCAAATCCTATACTCACTCTTCTTTCTAAACCTACCGAGAATCTTCCGAATCCTACCAACTATCCCTTTTGACTGGAAGTTCTCTTCTACATTTAATCATCCATGGTACAAGGACCTAAGCCATTGTATATCGATTTACCTGACACATCAGTGCAGAACATAATTCAAAGCTACGTATCCCAGTCAAGGGCCCAATGCCCTTTTGGGCTTCAAATCTTAGCTAGATTTCTGTTTTCATACTTATAATTCACCTATATATTCTTGTAAATATCGCAGTTTCTCAATACCATTATTCATCCCGCAAAAAGATTCCTAATCCAAATCGAACCTGTTAGTTAACCTAACCATACACTGTTCAGTCAATTTAACTTTACAGAAGTGCAGGGATAGAGTTGTTCTTACAATACAGGAATATAGGGGATCTTCCACATGCTGAGAAACTCAAAGGTCCATGCAGAAATGATTCCTGGAGAAGTTGTAAGCAGCTATGGAGGACCTAAGAGAGCAAAATTCATCCTCCATGGCAAACAACCTGGTCAGGATGAAGGGTTGTGTCTGAAACAGCTTCTCTCTTCTTAATGTCGAGAAGATGGACCAAACCAGGCCTGTGTGGAGAGCTGTTCCCAGGTGCCAATGGTTGATATACCATTCTAACTTGTGAAAGTGTCACAGAAGGTAGGGGCAGCCACCATCTCATGGGACCCTTGAAAGCAATTGTTAGGACAAAGTGGTTGCCACGGCAGTAACCTCATTCAGTTCCTGAATGAGGTGACCTACCTCTCTTCCTTGATGACGGATCTCTCTGAACTTGGGATCCAGGAAGCCAGGCACCCAGAGTCAGTCCCAGTTTCTTGCCCAGTGGGCTCAGTTGTTTGGAATAACCAAGGACAGAGTAAGTCTTCCTTGGTACCTACTGATGTGAGGATTGCCTAATGCCAAGAGAGCTCTAAAAAGGGGAATTTCATGAGAAAGCAGGTAGTGGCTCACCACTGGCTCCTGAAAACTTCACAGTGTTGGCCAAGGTGACCAGATCTGAGAAGGACAGGCCATTTCAAGGAAACATAGTATGGCCCATCATTCAGAGTACATTCCAATTAGTCACAGACCTACTTGAATAAAGGAGGTGTCGTTGTGGGTGTGATTGTGATTTTGTGGTTATGTCTCATGTTCTGAGAATAGGTAAGAAAGGCGGTTTGTTTGCTTTAGAGTGGACTGTTTATAGTAAGTCATTTGACAAGGTGATTGTTTGTATGCCTGTGTATCCCACTGTGTCCGTGGTTGTAGGCATTATAAAAGATAATGCATCAATGGATGTGTCCTGTCTAGTAGAAAGCTTGCCAACATTCATCCTGCCCAATTTATGAGTGGACTGCAGGTTGCTTTAGGGACGGGCAACACCTACTATCTTCCGAAGTTCCTGTTTTCTTCCTGAATTCTGGCCACTCTCCAGAGTAGGCTCATGGTTTTGTGTCCAAGATATGTACCACCTCCAAGCTCTGTGACATTGCCATATACTGGATAGCTGAAGGGAATAGCAAGCATCTCAGAAAACTCAGATATCAGTGTGACAAAGAAAGTCTCAGTAGAGAAACCCTGCTTTGGGCCTTTTGCTTACCTATTTTTCTGTTGCTCTGAGAGTCAGGAAGGTCTCTGCCTCAGGCCACCAATTTGTGAAGCCTGAAGAAAACTGTTTTCAAATGGAAATGAATGGGCATCACCTGTGTATCTTTGCTTAATTGCTTTGGAAAGGGATGTGTCTGAATCAGCCACTTGGCCCTGTGTGAGGCAGTGGCTTAGATTCTCAGCACCTGATAGAACTAAAGAAAGATCCCATGTGTGCTTCCAAAACCAAAATGGCAAAAATATCAGTAATTGTGTATGAAGTATCTTGCCTTACTCTGATAGGTTTCTGATCTCCATCAAATGAGACTAGGGATCCTTTGGGTCAAATGAGTTCTTCAAAGCCCTGCAGAGGCTAGCCCATATGAACTTGGGTTTTTTCATTACTTTAAATCACATTAAGAATCTATACCTGACAGTCAGTAGGCCTCAAATTGGAGAAGCAGAGCAGTATTAAGGCCAGGCTTATTTTATCACTCCTGGTTCACAGGAATGGTGTCCAGGCCCAGCTGACTTTAAGCAAATAAGGGATAAGGAAGCTTGTTTTGGATACTGTCTTGTGCTGCGCCCCTCATGGAAACCTCCAGCCAGAGGTTATAATGAGTGTCTATATGGAAGAAGGTGAGGACCATGTTTGAGTGTTTTGGTTTTAATTGTGTTCATTTGTGTAGTGGTTGGAAGAAATGTCTGGATCCACCAGGGCTAGAACTTTGGTATGATTCACCTTAGAGACTGAGTTCTGGAACTGACCTCAGAGAAGTATTGTCATGAATTGTGTTGCGATTTTAGAAGGCCACGCATGAGAGTCGCCATTGGAAACTGAAATCTAGGCCAAGGGTGGCTTTCGACTGATCACTTGGAATCTCAGCCAGGATATCACATGATTTTATTATGAAAGACTTGACAGGCATAGTTGAGAGTCAAAACACACATGGACCTCACATTGTAGACCTCAATGGGCTGGGCTTCATGTGACTATTTGGCTACTCTTTGGGAAGCCTTGCCTTTGAGAGTTCTCCAGAGCATTCATTGAAATGAGGTTCCTCAACATTAAATGGTTCCTGAATGAATTGAAACCCACAGTTTCTCCAACTTCATCCTTGAAAAGTGGCTAGATAAATACCCTGAAATTTTTGAAACTCCCATGACCAGGTGGCACTGGAGAACCTTTGGATCTCCTGTTGCTGATCATGAGTGTACCAGACAGTGCCTTGATTGACTGGATTTCATGATAATGGTGAAGAACAGAGATGCCAGTAAGTTGAGAATGCTGAGTAGTGGGCCCAGAGCAGTGGTGTGCAGGTGTGTGATAAAATATCTGAGGTGGGGCCATGTGGATTTCCAATTGACTTCCAAATGCCTTTTGGCTGCCATGGTGCATCCAGCAGAACCTTACATGTAAAGGCATCTTATTATATGGAGAGGTTTCAAGGCAATGTTCAGAATCAGGTTGGTATGGTCAAGGAAAAAGCTGTGTGAAATAGAAGCCTGGTTGGTGCATTCTCCTGCAGTTCCTGACCCACCACACGTGAAAGAACTCCCTCCAGCACTGTGTCCCAGTTGAACTCCTTGTATTTCGTGAAGCAAATACCAAACTCCCAGTGCAGCACCAAGAAACACCACAAAAATGGAGGATGATCAAATGGCTTCACAGTCCACACGGGGAGACACTTAGCCCCCAGTGGCCACAGTTTACCTACCAAGAGAGAATTCAGCACTGCTGCCTCATGTTCATTGGAAAATAAGAAACCATGCTCTCCATTCACATAGATGCAGACCCAGCTTTGATGGTCTCAATAAAAAAGAAGCTAAACCTTCTGACAACAAAATATATTTAAAGTACCCAACCTCAGAGGCAGTTTCTCAAGAAGTCTTTAGGCCGGCAGAGCTCTATGTTTGTGGAGTGTTTACCTCTTAGACCAGGATGTAAGAAAAGAACACTGACTCCAGTTAAAATCAAATTAAAGTAAGCTTATTATTTCCACTGGCTGGGCTGCCTCTCCCTCCAAAGATTGCGGGAGCAAGAGAGCAACCCCACCTTTACTACAGCCCAGGTTTGCAGCCCAGAAAGTTACACAAAAATGGGGTAACAGATAACAGAACTCTGACAAGCATCACACTAATGGGAGTTTACATTTTTTTTTTTTTTTTTTTGCTAGCCCCAACATCAAAATTTATGAGGACCATTAGAGCCTCAGAGAGGGTCATTGTCTGGCCACAGAAGGCCAATATTTATGAGGTGTGACAAAGTTTCAGAGAGGGCTGCTATCTGTTCAGAGAGCCATGCACAGGTGAGTTTAAGGCACGGGCAGTCATTCCAAGCAGGTTCAGAATTTGCAGTAATTTACAGTAAAGCCAAAATGATTTTTTCATAGTTTTGTTGCAAGATGGCTCCCAATTTTAATAAAAGATAAGGTTGGGTCTATCATTCCCCCCTTTTCTTATGTGTCCCTTTGTAATCCTTGATAGGTTAGTGGAAAAGCACTGAGGAAATTTTAATCCCTCAGTTAACAGTCTCCAAATTTTTAGAACTCACCGAAAACCAGTCTCCCTGATATTACCTGACTTAATTAATTACTTATATTGATAGTCTATTTATTTTGGGCTCCATTGGTGTAAGTGGAGAGTCGTCTCTCATTTTGCCTTCTTCTCAGCTGAGAGAGGGTGACATGAGTGTGCATGGCGTGAGAGACATGAGTTGCCTTTTTGAAGTCAGTTGAGGAATATGAGTTGCCTTTTAGAAGTCAGTTCTTTTTGAAGTCTTGTTGAGGAAGAACAGGTTGTAAAGTCATCTGGGGATGGGTTCTTCTATGAGAGAAACAAAAAACATGAGTATTGAATAAATGTTGCAGTTGCTGGATCATGTCACTGTATGAAGTACCCTCACCAGTCTTTAATATCCCCAATTATCAGGACTGTCAACTTAATATTTAACTTTAAGTGTTACAGTTGTCCCTCCCCATAATATACAGTTAAATAATTTAATGTCATCTGATTTTGCAAAATCCTTTCAGTAGTATGACCTCTGTGTCTAATAGAGAAACATTTAATTCTGTTACTCAGGGCTGGATAATCGTACTAGCAAACACCAAGCCTACCTGTAGGTTAGGAATATCTGTAGGCCTTAAACTAAAAACTTCTGCCTCTGGCAGCTCCTCTTGATAGTCTTTGTAGCCAACAGTTTTACTTATTTTGGGAGGCTAACAAAGTGTATACCTTAAAATATTATTATTATTATTATTATTATTATTATTATTATTATTATTATTATTTAAAATGCCCAGGAATGGCTGTATTTTTTTTTTAACTCTCTTTGCTAAGTGTTTAAGATTAAGCAGTCAAATGACTTTTGTTTCTATCCATTGTTAGCAGTCAGCTGAGCTTTTATGGGAGTCATTCCTTGGGAAACTTGAGAGCAGCTTCTCAGTTCTGCTAGTGCAATTTGAGCTAGGTGGGTTCAGGTCTTGCTTGACCATGTGGCTTCCCTCAGAAGCATCAGGGATGTCTCCCTTTCCTGATGACTCTCCTCTTTGTAGCAAATGCACTGATTGGCTTTCTGTTCTCCAGTGGTCTCATTAATCTCCCTGATCGGGAGGTTATGTGGCCCAGAGTTGCAAAGCTCATAGAGAAGTCCCCTGTTCCCTGGATTCAGACTGACTCAAAAGGCAAGAGTCAAATATTGTTTTTTTTTTTTGGCCCTTTTCATTTAACTTTAATTTTGAATCCTAATCTGAAACAACCAGCAAATAAATTTTAACAGCCATATATTAAGAGTACTGCACTTTAATGTCTATAAGTTTATAATTATTTATATTTTATTAATTGGGATCTTATTATTCTGTCTGTCTTGTAGTTGATGACTTATTTTCTTAAATTAACCCATGTTGTGTTCTTAAAGCAACACTTCTGTAAAACACCAACAGGGAATCTTTAGATCACTTAAAAAGAAATTAAAAAATAAAATTTTTTAACAAGAGTAAAAATACTTAGTTCATGTAATAGCTACCCTGAATTTTTTGGTGAGTTATATGTTATATCACCTTTTTGAGATCCTAGTAATCTTGACAGAAAAAAAAAATTTGAACATAACTTTAAATGAAATAAAATCTGACCTACTGCTTTCGTAGTCATTCTCACATGTAGTAAGATGGGACAAAGAGTCTTATCTCAGGTAAGCAGGGCTCCTTATAAATCTTAAATGCTTTAGTTCTCAAGCTGATCTTTTTTTTAAATATCATTTTACAAAGTTTACATAAATTGTTTGAGGTCACATGAACATTAGCTCACACCATATGATATCACATTTAAAACATGAATTAAAGTACGGCTGAAAGATTTTAACCTTTACATAGATTAGGGTCTCATTAACTTAAAAATACATTTAAATTGTTCCACAATGTAAAAAGTAACATAAAACTTTACATATATTATTGATAACAGGTAAATAAATCCCCAATATATATTTTATTTACCATACAACTTCAGAACACCTGCTTGATATAATGCTCTTTTAAAGTTTCTACCTTATAGAGTTGTATAACTGGAAAATATGAGCACATTAATAGCATCACAATTGCATTGAAGTTTCTACATTAACCAAGTTTAGCTTTTAAAGAAATGGCAGTACAGTGCTCTAAAATAACAGTTCTTATTTAAACATTTGTTTAATTTTTATGGTTGCTTGCTCTAGAAAATTTAAATCTTAATAAACTTAATGTTATGGGTAAACTTATGTTTAAGAAATTTTTGTCTCTTTTACACATGACTGATTTTTACAATCTTATACAGACTTTAGTACAAACTTATACAGACCTTAGTATATCAATCAGATATCAAACAAAAGTACTCATGAATGAGTAATCCCATATCAAATTTACTTTACTTATTTATCAAAATATTAGACAAATTTTTTGAACACTGTAAACCATTTTTTTGATTGAAAGAAAAGTCCTGGAACAAAGGCATATTAGACCTTTTGTAGACATTAATAGTTTATTAGATTTTTGAACACCTAGAAAAACTTGTAAGCTTAAATTTAAAGACATTTATATTTATCTGTTTACCCAATTTAAATTGAAACATTTAAATCACGTGAATTAAAGATCTTTGGATCCACTTTTTAAAATTGTTTTTATGAGTTCTTTTTAATATGAGTGCTCCTTATATATGTTAATTTGTGTATCATATATATGATATATGGATATATATATATATATATATATATATAGACATACAACACATAACAAATTGTGCACACATAATAAAAGTGAAGGCCTTGTAGCTTTTCACAGGTGAAATCTCCATTGCAATGATTTAAAAATTCCACAGTTGGTCAAAGATATTACTGATCAGAAAAACATTAACCTAGGTCTGTAGGAGCAAAATCATGAGCTCAAAAAATAAATAAAGAACCTAAGGAAAAAATTATGAGTCCTAGAAAAATGACTGGCCAGTAATTGGTAAATACCATACAATTTACCTTTTTTTTCCCTTAGGCCTCAAATAAGTCTCCTACTAAGCTTACAGGCTTCTTTCATTTGCATTTCAAAATAAGTCCTGGCTGAGGTCTGGAAGAAGAAGGAAAAAAGGCTATTCTGAGCAGAAACCTTAGGCCTAAGGTATTTTAACCATAATTTTCATGTTAGGATGTTGAAAATTATGATACAAGTTTAAGATACAATTCACAAAATTTTATATCTTTACAAGTTGTTTTGTCAACAGATATCATACTATGATTTAGTATCCTTGTCCAAATTAATGCACTGGTACACACAGTGACATTTTCCCAGGCTACCTAATTTAAAATTGGTGAAAAAAAGACTGAATGATTGGGAAGTTACTTGCCAACTTGGAAGTAGAGTTCTTTATTTTCCATCCTAAGTATTTAAGTTCTCTGGCATGAATTATCTGAAACCATGAACTAAACAAATACCTAAACCCGACTTTTAACTGCAAGATTGTGGAATGCTTCAAAAACCCATTCAGATACCAGATTGGTACAATGAAACATCATCATTTAGACACACATTCAGCTAAGATCATTTCCAAGAAACAATTTATAATATTAACACATTATTGCACATGTCTTAAAGGGCTAGAAAAAAGGCACAAGACAGACAGAAATGAACTCCAGACAATGGCTGACAGACAGAACCCTTTAAAACAGAGCAAATAAGAGAAAAATCTCCTTCTCCAGTGGCACCACAGATGTCCCCACAAGGGGACCAAATGTTTTCACAGAGGAGCTACCTGAAATATAAAATAAAGTGTCTCCATGGCGACTTTACTGCATTTAGTGTCCCCTTTTTGTTTTTCTCTTTTTTTAAGAAGACAGAGGTGGCATTATCCTTGCAGTGCAGGGAACGAAGGAGGGAATTCCCTGAAGCAACAGGGCTTCGGCAGATACTGGGAGATACTCAGTTCTTCATTCCCCAGCAGGCATTACCATCTGCACTGGGTGTGCTCCAGGCAGCCAGCTAGGGCCTTCTCTCATTCTGCTTAACAAATGGTGGTAAAGTTCATCACAGTTCCTTAAAACACAGTCCAAAGGGGTGTCAGGCTTACTTGCTTTGTTACCCATTTTCACGTTCAATATCCTTAAGATTTTATCACAGAAATCACAAAACAAAACGCACAAAAACAAACAAACAAAAAACATATAGAACACAGAACAAAACACACACACACACACACACAAAAAAAAAAAAAAAAAAAAAAAAAACCAGAATCCCGGTGCCAAAACAGAAAAACAGATGAGCAATTCAACGTCTTGCTAAAGCTCTGGGGTAGGAGCGCATGCGTGTCCCTCGGCACCTCTCTAACCTTCCAGAGGAATTCCCTACAGAACGGAACAGAGGACAGAACGATTCTCATTACTATCCTGGAGAGGAGTGAATGTGAGCCTCCCCAGGCCACCTCTCTGTCATTAGAAGAGATCTCCCTTAACCAGATATAAGATGTTATCAAGGTGCCACTTACCTATGGAGGCCTCCTCCACCAGGTACTTGCTAATAGTTTCAGTGCGGTGGTTCACTGCAGTGCTCCCCAGACCGACGGCTCACTCCAAGGCCTTGGAACATCTCAAGTTGTGCACCCGCTAGAGTGGCTCCCCAGCCCGTAGCCCTGGAGGGAAGGCCAGCTTCAGAATTTTCAGCAGTCTGGTCTTGTGATCTGGTCGGGCAGGGTCATCTCACTGGGGAACTCCAAAATGTTGGAATAGGATGCAAGAAAAGACCAGTGACTCCAATTAAAATCAAATTAAGGCAGGCTTATTATTAAAACTGGCCAGGCTGCCTCTCCCTCCAAAAATGGCGGGAACAAGACAGCAACACCACCTTTCCTACAGCCCAGCTATATAGCCCAGAAAGTTACACAAAAAGGGGGTTACAGATAACAGAACTTTGAAAGCATCACACTGATGGTAGTTTACATTTTTTTTGCTGGCCCCAACATCAGAAATTATGAGGACCATTAGAGACTCAGAGAGGGTTGTTGTCTGGCCTGGGAAGGCCAATATTTATTAGGTGTCACTAATGTTTCAGAGAGCACTGTTATCTGGTCAGAGAGCCAGGCATGGATGAGTTCAAGGCACAGACAGGCATTCCAAGCAGGTTCAGAATTTGCAGTAATTTATAGTAAAGCCCAAATTATCTTTTCATGGCTTTCTGGCAAGATGGCTCCCAATTCTAATAAAAGATCAGGTTGGGTCTATCAAGCCTGTCCTTTACTTTTGGAAACTCCTCTACAACCTGCAAGGTTTGAACTCCTGACCATTTTACATTCCAGATATGTATTCACAGATTTTCTAACTCATGTCCTCCAACTGTGTCTTACTTGGGGTGAAGGTAATATCAAGGCATTGTTCTGGATGAGAGTGTGAAGATTTTTGTGTAGCACATATTTGCATACACATTTAGGAGATCACTCCTCCTAAACTCTGATTTGGAAGAGAAAATTCAATCTATCGGGGAGCTTCCTAGCTGAACAACATTATACATAAATACAAGTTCATTAAATAAATAGTTTTGGATCAGTGGATGATATATATTTCAAGATGGATTTAAATTGGCATATATATTGCTAGATTTTAATGTCCATGTGACTTTTGTGTTTATAATGTTTTGTGATTTATGTGGATTTATAATCAAATTTTCACAAGATTATTCTCAGAAATATTCATCCAACTTAAATACATACTTTTTTCCTAGTACTGAAAAGTAACTTCAGTGAATGGTGGATAAAAATCCTAATATTTCTACAGTAACTGACCCAGATTAACATCAATGCAATTAGATTCCTATGGGACATGATGTGTATTTTGATGTTCATTTTTATTCAACATTGGTACATTACTATTTCTGCAGTTTATGCACATTATATATAGTATGATATATAATGTTCAATCACTTCCTTCTTGAGAACACATGTATTCTTACAGGTTTCTTGACTATTCTTTTCATGAGACTTCTTTCCAAACACATTATTGTTGATTTCCATAATCACTTTTGAAACAAAACTCACACACCTTTCAGGATAAACCACAACCATAATATTACCATTAGATGTATAACTGGTTGCAGTGAATGATTGTATATCAATATGAGATTTCTTTTATATTTTCAGATATCAATTCAATCCATTATTTAAAGTAGAGCAAGTTATATTATTTACACACAGTATGGTTTATTCATGCATTATCTGCATATTCATAGACACAGGGTACACCTATTTGTACCCTCAATAGTAATTTATACATCTACAAAATATTGCTACAGAAATGGTGGAAGAAATACTCAAGTCACCTGATCTACATATACATTTTATCACAATAATATTCTGGACACAAAATGCAAAGGTCACACTTATGATTTTACCAAAGCCTAAATAAAAAGTGAGCATGGATTAATAAAAACATCCATGTCCTGGTTACCTAATGCTCTCAAAAGTCAATCCAATTTGTGACAACATATTAGTTTCTGCCTAAGGTTATATATTCAGACTCAAACCGTTGAAAATGTCTAAACAAATTACACACTTCATACTTTTACTGACTTCCTAATGTCTCTATTTATATCTGCTTTCCTACATATTTTCCCCAATTCGTCATTGTGACTGACTCTTTACATGTGCTGACATTCACATTCACTCTCTACCCGAAACCTTATTTGTAAAGAACTTTTGGTACAAATCCTATACTCATTCTTCTTTCTGAACCTACTGACTATCTTGCTAATCCTACAGACTATCCCTTTTTTATTGGATATTCTGTATGTTATTCAATCATCTAGTGTATACGATCCTATTTCTTTGTATATCAATTTATCTGAGACATCTGTGCAGAATATAATTCAAAGCAAAGTATGCTACTCAAGGGCCCAAAGTCCTACTTGGCTTCAAGTCTTCCCTAGATTTCTGTTTCCATACTTATATTTCACCTATATATTCTTGTAAATATCTCAGGTTCCCAATACCGTTATTCATCCAGCAGAATGATTCCTAACGCAAATAGAACATGATATTAACATTAACCATACACTGTTCCCTCAATCTAACTTTACAGCAGTGCAGGGATAGAGTTGGTCTTACAATCCAGGAATATAGGGGATCTTCCACCTGCTGAGAATCTCAAAGATCCATGCAGAAATTATCCCTGAAGAAGATATAGAATGCTATGAAGGACCTGAGAGAGCAAAAGTCATTTTCCATGGCAAACAACCTGGTCAGGATGAAGAGATGTGTCTGAATAAGCCTCTCACATTTTAATGTAGACAAAATGGACCAAACCAACCCTGTGTGGAGATCTCTCCCCCAGTACCTATTGTTGATATACCATTCTAACTTGTTAAAGTGTCACAGGAAGTAGGGGCAGCCTCCATCTCATGGGACCTTAGGAAGAAACTGTTAGGACAAAGTGTTTTCCAAGGCTGTGAGCTCATTCAGTTCATGAAGGAAGTGACCTACCTCACTTCTTTGTGATGGAACTCTCTGAACTTGGGATCCCGGAAACCAGGCACCCAGGGTCAGGCCCAGTAACAGTCACAGAGATCTCACTTTTTTGGATTTATCATGGAAAGAGTCAGTCTTTCTTGGTACTTACAGATGTGAAGATGGTCAAATGCCAGAAAAAATCCGAAGAGGTGTCTTCAGTGAGAATGCAGGTAGTGGCGGCTCAAAGCTGGCTCCTGACAACTTCACAGAGTGGGCCAAGGAGTCCAGATTTGAGAACAGACAGGCCATTTCGGGTGAACAAAGAATGGCTCACCAGGCAGAGGACACTCCGGTTAGTAACAGACCTTCTTGGGGGAAGGAGGTGCATTTGTGGGAATGAGTGTGGGTTTGTGGTTTTGTCTCATGTTCTGAGAATAGGTAGGAAAGTTGGTTTGTTTGGTTTGGAGTGGACTGTTTCTATTAAGTCATTTGACAAGGCAAGTGTTTCTATGTCTGTGTATCCCACTGTGTCCGTGGGTGTAGACATTACAAAAGAAAATGCATCAATGGATGTGTCCTGTCTAGGAGAAAGCTTCCCAACATTCACGCTGCAAAATTTATAAAAGGACAGAGGGTTGCCTTATTTGTGGGCAAGACCTGAAATCTTCCTAAGTTCCTGTTTTCTTCCTGAATTCTGGCCACTCTCCAGAATAGGCTCATGATTTTGTGACCAAGATAGGTACCACCTCCAAGCTCTGTGACTTGGCCATGTACTGGATAGCTGAAGGGAATGGCGAGAATCTCAGAAAACTCAGATATCAATGTTACCAGGAAAGTCTCAGTGGAGAAACCCTGCTTTGGGACTTTTGCTTACCTATTGTTCTATAGCACTGAATGTCAGGAAGGTCTTTGCCTAAGGCCACCCCGTTGTGAAGCCTGAATAAAACAGTTCTCTAATGTAAATGAATGGGCATCACCTGTCCCTTTTTGAGTAATTGATTTCGAAAGGGATGTGTCTGAATCAGCCTGTTGGCCCTGTGTGAGGCTGTGGCTTAGATTCTCAGCACCTGATGGATCTAAAGAAAGATGCCATGTGTGCATCCAAAACCAAAATGGCCAAAAGAGTACTCATTATGGATGAAGTCTCTCGCCTTCCTCTGTAAGTTTCCTGACCTCCATAAGGTGAGAATAGGAATCCTTTGGGTCAAATGAGTTTTTCAAAGCCCTTCAGAGTCTAGCCCATTGGTGCTTGGGTTTTCTCATGACCCCAATCCACATGAAGAATCTAAACCCCACAGTCAGTAGGCCTCAAATTGGAGAAGTGGAACAGTAATAATGGTAGGCCTATTTGATCACTCCTGGTTCAGAGGAAGGCTTTCCAGGCCACCCTGACTTTAGGCAAATGACGGGCAAGGGAGCTTATTTTGGACACTGTCTTGTCCATCGCCCCTCATAGAAACCTCCAGCTAGAGGTTATGATGAGTGTCTATGTGGAAAAGATGAGGGCCATATGGGAGTGTTTTCGTTTAAATTTTGGTCATTTGTGTGGCGATTGGAAGAAATCACTGGGTCCACCTGGGCTTGAACTCTAGTGTGAATCCCTATAGAGACTGAATTCTGAAACTGACCTCAGAGAAGTATTGCCATGAGCTTTGTTGGGATTTTAGGAGCCCACGCATGAGAGTAGCCCTTATAAACTTAGATCAAGGCCACAGAGCACTGGGAATCTCAGCCAAGATAATCCATGATTTTCTTCTTAAAGTCTTGGCAGCCATAGCTGAGAGTCAAAACACACATGTAACTCACATTGTAGACTTCAATTGGACTGGCTTCATGTGACCTTTTGACAACTCTTTGGGAAGCCTTGCCTATGAGAGTTCTCCAGAGTTTCATTGAAATGAGCTTCCTCAACATTTAATGGTTTTTGAAAACCACAGTTCCTCCAACTTCATCCTCAAAAAAATGGCTAGATAAACACCATGAAATTTTTGGAATTCCCATGACCAGGTGGCACTGGAGAATCTTTGGATGTCCTATTGCTAATCATGAGTGTATCAGACAGTGTCTTGACTGACTAGGTTTCTTGAAAATTGTGTAGAACAGAGATGCCAGTAAGTTGGAGCCTGCAAATTAGTGGGCCTAGAGCAGTGGTGTGAAGGTGTGTGATAAAATGTGTGGTGGGGCCATGTGGATCTGCCACTGGCTTCCAAATGGCTTGTGAATGACATGGTACAGCCAGCAGAACCTTCCATGTAAAGGCATCTTTTTGTATAGGGAGATTTCAAGGCAATGTTCAGAATCAGGTTGCTATGGACAAAGGGGCAACCCATGTGGGATAGAATCCTGGTTGGTGCATTCACATGCAGACCGTGACCTCCACACGTGACAGAACTCCCACCAGCACTGTGTCCCAGTTGATCTCCTTGTATTTCATGAAGAAAATACCAAAGTCCCAGTGCAGCAGCAAGAACCACCACGAAAAGTGGAGGAGGACCAAATGGCTTCACAGTTCACACGGTGAGTCACTTAGCTCCCAGTGGCCATAGTTTAACTACAAAGAGAGTATTCGCACTGCTGCCTCATGTTCATTGGAAAATTAGAAACAATGTCCTCCAGGTCACATAGATGCAGACCCAGCTTTGATGGTCTCACTAGAAAGTAAGCTAAAGCTACTGACAACAACATATATTTCAAGTGCCCAACCTCAGAGGCAGTTTATCAAGAAGTCTTTAGGCCAGCAGAACTCCATGTTTGTGGAGTGTTTACCATGTGCCTTACTTTTGGAAACTGCTCTACCACTTCCAAGTTTGTGAAATCCTGAGTATATTCCATTCCACATATGCATTCACAGATTTTCTAACTCTTCTCCTCTAATTGTGTCTTACTTGGGGCGAAGTTAATGTCAAGGCATTGTTGTGGATGAGAGCGGGAAGATTTTTGTGTAGCACATATATGCATACACATTGGATTCATTTTCCAATTTTCCATTCGAAATACTTAATTCCTGACACTAACTCATAAACTACTAGACTCTGACTGCTAATCCTAATATGATGGAGAAAACTAACCCAAACAGAATAGAAATACAAGCAGTTCAAAGGAGGCATGGTGTATATTTGGACTTGCCATTTGCATTATGAAGGGTAGGTGTTATAAATCTAGTTAATTTTTAATTGAAATAGTTCTCCTTGTGTTTTTAAAGTTAATAAATATCTAAATTCCTGTCTCCCTTTCCCTGTAGCCTATTCAGAACATGTATTTTTAAATGCACATATAGAATCCTACCTGGTATCACATGTACATTCTTGTGAGGTGGCTGACTTGGCAGATACAAATTATGAGAAGAGATCACTCCTCCTAAACCCTGTTGGATCTTAAAATTCAACCTATGGGTGAGCTTCCTAGTTGAACAACATTAAACATAAATCCATGTTCAGTAAAAGAAATATTTTTGCATCTGTGGATGATATATATTTCATGATAAATTTCGATTGGCATATATATTGGTAATTTAATGTCTCTGCATGTGTGTTTTTTGTATATATATACTCTCCAGATTTTTCAAAATATGAAATATATGTGTCTTATATACACTCCCTAAATTCATTCATGTTCATGTGTATGGATTTATAATCACGTATTCACAAGATTATTCTCAGAAATATTCATCCACCTGAAATACATATTTGTTACCAGTACTGAAAACTAACTTTAGTTAACGTTGCATACAAATACTAAATTTGTACAGTAACTGACCCAGTTTAACATCAATGCAAGTAGATTACTATGGGACATGATGTGTATTTTGACATTCATTTTTATTCAACACTGCTACATTACTATTTCTTCAATTTATGCACATCATAAGATATATATTTCATCCACAAGTTAGCAAACTTATAGGCATTTGTTTCACTTTCAATAACTTCCTGCTTCAGAACACATGGATTCCTCCAGGTTTCTTGTCTGGTCTTTTCATGAGACTTCTTTCCAAACACATTATTTTCAACTTCCATAATCAATTTTGAAGCAAAACTCACACACTCTTCATGATAAATCATAATCCTAATATAACGTTTAGATGTTTTACTGGTTGGAATGAATGTATGTATATCAATATAAGATTTCCTTTATATTTTCAGATATCAATTGAATCCATTATTAAATTTGGAATCCATTATATTATTTATTCACAGTATTGTCTATTCATGCATTATCTCTATATTCATATCACAGGGTACACCTATTTGTACCCCCAATAATAATTTGTACATTTCGACACAGAAGCAATGGTCACACTTATTATTTTACCAATGTAAATGTCAGGCGAGCATCGGAGGAAGAGACTACCAGGGACTGTCTAATGCAACAGCCAAAAGTTTATGGGGGTCCAACATGCTGGGGCTCAGAGCTCCCTTGAATAGAGCAGAGAGCCCTGAGAACAGCTTAAGCAGAGCTTATATACTTTCCTTGGAGAGGGCAGGGAGGGAAGATTATTGATGGGTCAGCGCGAGTGGGCAGTTTGCGTGCAAATGGGTGAGGGAGTACATTCTGCAGTTTTGCAGTTGGTACAGAACATTCAGGGAACAAGATTAGCGAACAGTTCTCAAGATATCAACAGTGTTTTGTTAAGCATACCGTAAAACTGGAAGTGACAATTACCTATTTTATTTACCTTTCATTCCCCACTTTCTTTTGGTTACATTAAATCATAATAGTGATCATTGAGGATGTCACATTTTATGTTTGCTAGTGTGGTATATTGATTTCTGATTACCATAAGTTTAACTTGTCCAATTTGAGCTTGGAGAAAGGAAACTACACGGTTGAGCAAACAGGGTCCTACAGTTAGCAATAATGTGAGGATTATTAATGGACCGGCCAGGGCTGATAAAAGCATAGTTACCCAGGGGGACTCTGTGAACCAAGACTCAAACCACCCTTTTTGGGCCTCTCTCTCTTGTTGATGCTCTTCAATGCGTCTTCTTAATTTAATCATAGATTCTTTTACAACTCCAGTATGGTAGGCATAATAACAACATTCTTCCCTCAATGCAGGACAAAGGCCCCTTCTCTCATGAAGAGGAGGTCGAACCCTCGCCTGTTCTGTAAAACAACTTCAGAGAGAGAGGTTAAAGATTCTTGTAAAGCTGTGATGGTGGTTTTTTAATATCTTTAAGTTTTGGTCTATTGCTGCTTCTAATTGGGTCATTTGTTGTGTCCCATGGATTAGGGCAGTGGTTCCTGTGCCCTTCTCTGCAGCAACTACTATTCCTCATAGGATGGCTAAAGTGAAGGATACAGGTTGCCAGCGGAACCGGGTTGTATGCCCCCCTATTTGAAATTTAAATGATCCTGCCTCATGATAGAGCACTCGGGGAAACATCTGCACCATTACATAATTAATCACATCTGTTGATAATTTTATGAATAAACAATGTTTAAGTATATAGAATTATACTGTTGTAGGTATGGACAAGGCAAGGCACCTAAGATAGCACCAAAGATAGGGAAACAGTCCTATTTGGTTGCAACCGGATATAGAGGGCATTGCTTCTGTTGTAATCAATTAATCCCCTGAATCCCAAGTTTAGGTAGTTTCAGAATTTTGTACCCAACATGTAAGGGAAAAGACTCAGAAATTCACAGTCTGCAGAAGTTCACAAAAAGCAGTTTTTGGTTCTGTTTTTATTTTCCTCTTCTCTGGGAAAGATAACTTATTAAGGACACCTGGGAGGGGGAGAGCTTTTTTCTTCTCTTTTATTTTCTCCCTGCCAGCTGTTACCATGGAGCCCAGTTGGTAACTTCTTTATCTTGGAAATGTAGCCATCTCTGGAAGCCTCAGCTCAAGGCCAGAGGCCTTGTTCACATATTTTGTGAAAAACTAGTAAGGGGGTGTCTAGCTTAGAAGGGCTGATTTTTCCAGCCAGTGGCCAAGTATAACAGAGCAACACGAAAAGAGGAAGTTTATCTACACTGAACTCTTTTATAAAGACTTTGTTGCTGAAAGTCCTAAAGTCAGCCACGATGAAGACTTCTGGAGAAGGCCATTTAAGATTTTTCTGTGGGCCTGGTACAGAGGGGAAGACGGGGAAGGCGGGGGGTGAGAGCAATTCTGTGGTTCTGAGAATGAGGAAAAAGAGATATAAAAGAATAATGGGAAAAGGGTTTGGGATTTTCCTGGCAACAAAACTTGAGCAGTAGAACAGGTAGAGCAGATGGGAAGACGGGAATGAGTATCTAAAAAGCCTGTGAGGGACTTTAAATTCTTAGTAACCTGTTTTTAGTGATGACAAAGCAACTTTAAAGGCCATTTTCATTACATCTTGGATAGGCGTCTGAGGGCACTCCTCAGCTGGTTTGAGCTTTGGGTTAGCTGGTAAGAGGACCTGGAGGGACCCGGTGTGGGCACTGACAGGAGAAGAGAGGAGTGAGTGGGTGGAAGGGTACCTCAGTACCTGCTGCCTCAGCATGGGGGCAATGGTCTGAGAACCAGAGGAGGTTTGGGGTTTTGATCTAGTAATTGGAGGGGAGAAATCAGGTTGTTGATGTGAGAGTGACAGCAGAGAATCTGGAGCAGAAGGATCTATTGGAGAAACATATTTCGTGATGTGAGCAAAGGAGGGAAAAGGCCTACACATAGGGGAATTTTCTTCAATCCTTTTGATCACTTGCCGAAGTTGAAATAGTCACACAGAATTTGAGGATCTAGAGACCCCTCTGGGGGCCATCGGTTTTGGTTGTCTAATTGGTAATATGGCCAATGCTGTGAACTGAATTTGATGAGGAGTTTGGGTTCCACCAGGCAGCCCCTGTATGCTCACATCCCCATGACTTACGGAAGAAGACGGCTTTTCCCCCACACAGCCGTGGTTGTTTGTGGCTTTGATAGTCCACCGGGCAAACATAGTAATCTAGGCTAGCCAACCTGCATCAGGCTTGCGTGTTCCTACATCCATAATGTTTGTTTCCATTATCTATGGTACGGGAGAAATTTAATGGAATTTTAGTGGGATCCTCTTCATCAGAGATATCCCAATTGGAAAGACGTATACCCAGCTGACAAATATCTGGGTGGAGAGTTGGCCACCAGGTCCCTAAGGGGGCTGTATGTGAGACAGACCATACTTCTTGTCTAATAGGATTTGTGATCAGCCATCGCTGCTGAATGGGCTGATGATGGTTAGGACTAGTGGTGGCCAAGGGGAGAGTCTATAGCCTTATCCACATGGCAAATATGCAATTTGAAAGGGTTACCAGTCTTTTCCACTTTCAAGCCAGTGTCTGGACAGGGCACAGGCTTGAGATGAGAATTAGGATCCAGGAAGTGATTCCGTCTACCTTTACCACTGTAGGTTTTATAAGTAGCACCTGGTATGGTCCTGTCCAGCGGGGTTCCAGGGATGACACCTGATGTCATCTTATGTAGATGAAGTCTCTTTTTTGATATCGATGTGGAGTCTCCTCTTCACCAGGTTGGTAGGCAGTGGCCAGCTGTTTTGACAGGTATCCCTGAGTTCTTTCAATAGCTTTAAGTTTGTCAAGCAAGGGGGTGTGGAAGGGATCGGTAGGTCTTAGAGTTGTGGTTAGGTCCTTACTGGAGGAGGGGCCCCATAGAGAATTTTATAGGAGGTGAGGTTACACAAAGAAACAGAGGGAGTATTTCTTGCATGAAACAGTGCATAAGGCAGGAGCATAGTCCAATCTTTGATGCCCTCTCTAAGCTTAATTTCGTTAAGGTCTCTTTAATGGTTCTATTAATTTTTTTAACCTGTCCTGAGCTCTGGGGTCTATAAGCACAATGTAACTTCCAATTTATCCCCAGGATCCTGGCTAACCCCTTACTTACCTGGGCCATGAACGCCGGTCCATTATCAGACCCTATTACCTTAGGTAGGCCGTATCATAGAAAAATATCTTTCAGGATTTTCTACCACCATTTGTGCCTTTTTTTTTGTGGGGAAGGCTTCAATCCATCCTGAAAATATATCTACAAACACTAGGAGATATTGAAGTCCATACCTTGCTGGCTAAATTTCAGTAAAGTCCACTTCCCAGAATTTCCTGGTCTGGTTGCTCATAGGCGCTTTCCTACAGGAAGCTTGGAAGGGTAATTGTTCTATTGACAGAACGGACAGGGTTTTGTTACCCGTTCAGTTATGTCCTTTCGCTGTGAGTCGGTTAGTGGAAAACTCTGTTCTTGATCCTTCAGGAATGCCTGCAGTTTCTTTGGACCAAGGTGTGTGAATTGATGTACATTTTTAACGTAGTGTAGGGCTTTCTGAAATTGCAGGCTTGGCTCAGTGAAGTTGAGGAGTTCAGTGCCAGTGTCGTAAGATGTTATCAAAAGCTTGCTGGTGCTCAGGGGTCCATTGGAATTGGGCATCTCCCTTTAACAGCGGGTATAAAGGAGAAGTTAAGGACACAAACACAGGAATCCATAACCTGCAAAACCCAGTAGTCCCAAGAAACTCTTTGTGTTGTCTGCTGCTGGGGGGGGGTATCTGCACAACCGTTTGTTTTCTGGGCTCAGTGAGCCAACGTTTACCACCTCTAAGGGAATAGCCCAGGAAGACTACTTCTTGCTGGCAAATTTGGGGTTTTTTGGAAGAAGCTCTATACCCGAGTTGAGCAAGCTTACATAATAGTGCTTGGTTCCCAGACTCACAGTTTTCCTTGGTGTTGGCTGCAGTAGCAGGTCATCCACGTATTGAAGCTGGGTGACTTCGGGGTGCATAGTTCTGAAGTTGTTGACATCTCTGTGGAGGGCTTCATCAAAGAGAGTGGGGGAGTTTTTGAACCCCTGTGGGAGTCTAGTCCATGTTAGTTTACCATACGTTCCGGTTTCTGGGTCTACCCACTCAAAAGCAAACAGAAACTGACTGTCTTTATGCAGAGGCATGCAAAAGATAGCATCTTTATGTCCATACCATTTCTACTCAGGGTTCAGAGTGATAAGCAGATTGTACAAATTATTTACCGTGGGGTGAATGTCCTGCACTCTGTTGTTGATCTCTCTTAGGTCTTGAACGGGGATAGTCCCCAGTTCCTGGATTTTTTACTGGTAGCAGGGGAGTGTTCCAGGCCGATTGACAGGGCCTTAGGACCCTAAAGCCAGATATTTCTGAATATGGGGCCGTAACCCATCTTTAGCATTTTTGCTCAGAGGATGTTGTTTGACATTGATTGGGGAGGCTGAGGTTTTTAACTCCACTGTTATTGGAGGTTGTTTCATGGCTAGTCCTAACCCAACAATTTTTGCCCAGGCATCTGGGTAATCTGTTATCCATTTCTGGGGTAGCTTGCCTGTTTGATCATTCTTGGGGTGTGTGAAAAGTGGATGTTCATCTTTGACTGACATTTATAAAGCCATGACTATAGGAGTTTTTAATGAAGGATTTAGAAATTTCATTTTGGGGCCTTCGGGGTTAAAAGTTGTTTTGGCCCGGAGCTTACTGAGCAGATCTCTGCCCATCAATGGGGCCAGGCATTCTGGGATTACTAGGAAGGAATGTTGGATTTTTCCTTTCCCCATGTCCATGGTCCACTTAGTTGTCTAAGTCTGATATTTACTGCTGTTAGCCCTTTGAACTAGAGACCTTTTATTTGATAGAGGGCCCAGTGGGGCCTTAAGGGCTGAGTATACTGCTGCTGTATCCACTTCAAAGTTTATGGGGTCCCCTTCACTTCAAAAGTTACCCTGAGCTCGGGGAAGGGATCTGAGCCCCGACATTCTCAGTCAACCTCCAGAGTCAGAAAGGCTGTCTGGCGTGGCTGTCTCTTTCTAGGGCACTTTTTGGCTCAGTGTCCTTTTTCTTTACAATAGGCACATTGATCTGAGGCCAAGGGTGGCCTCTGGTGGGGACCCAGGTATCGTTTCTTGTCTCCCTGTTTCTTAATTTCTGGCCTATTTATTGTTGTGACCAGGACCTTAGTTAATACCTTCATCTGTCTTTTTCATCTGTCATCCTCCCTTTGCTCCCTTTCGTTCTCTCTGTTTCTCTCTTATAGGATACTTTCTCGGCTACCCTGAGTAAATCTCTCAAAGTCATATCTTTTAATCCATCTAAGTATTGTAACTTTCTTTTAATATCCAGATCAGCTTGCCCAATGAAGGCCATCATGACATATGTCTTTTGATCCTCTGCCTGAAGATCGAAAGGAGTATATCTCCTATACGCCTCCATAATTCTCTCTAGAAACATAGAGGGATATTCATCAGGCCCTTGAATAATCTCTCTTACCTTGGCCAAATTATTTGGTTGGCTAGCGGCCGGTTGGAAACCCACTATTAGGGCCCGGCAATAAGTGGACAGATGCTCCCTACATTCAAAGATGTCGGGGTCCCAGTTGGGTCAGTTCAAGGGTAAGCCGGCTTTGATTATGTTGGGAAGTTGTGTTGGTCACCCATCTGGTCCGAGGATATTTTTTTCTAGCTTCCAGAAAGTTTCTCTCTCGTTCCTCTGTCATGAAGAGAATCCCTAGGATTTGTTGGCAGTCATCCCAAGTAGGCAGGTGTGAAAACGCCAGGGAGTTCTTTGAGTTCTTTTAGCCGGGCCAGCTTTCTCCAGGGAAGGAGGGGCTGTGTGTGTGACAAGGGGGAGTCATCTGGTGGGCGCTGGGCCGGCCTAGCTTTCTCCAATGGCGGAGAGGCTGAGTCAGCAGCAAAGGAATCACTTAGAGGTTGTTGGGGGTTGGTGGACGACGGCAACGGATAAGAAGGGTAGGAGAGTCCAGTAGAGTCTTGAGACTCAGGGAGAACAGAGGTTGGAGGAGGAAGAGCAGAGGGTTTGTGAGATAGAATCATGGTGGAAGGAGTAGGAGTGGGCGCAGAGACAAAGAAAGGCTTCACCCATGTAGGAGGAGATTTGCAGAGGTCCTGCAAAGTTAAGATATATGGCTGTTGATCTGGATGTCTATGTGGCCCCGGTTGAAAGACAAAATCTCTGACGTTTCAAATTAGTGGGAAGTAGATGTTTCTAGGGGCTATCCAACTCCAAAGGTGGGTCATTCAGAGGCACAGAGGGTCTGCCAGGTCCAGCAATTTACTGAAAAAGAAAGATTCTGGGCCTTGCACAGACTTTGGTCCAGTGATCAAGGGTCAGGAAGAGAGGTGTTGAAGTGCTCTGTCCCAAAATGAGAGATACACAAACAGTGAAAGAAATCACACACTACACTGACAAGACAAGACAATAAAGACAGGCAATGGACGTCCAATACTGAGGCCAGGACTGAGTAGCCGGCAAAACCTGATGGGCTGGCAATACTGAATCCGAAGCAAAATATCACTGAGTCAAGGAGACTATTGTTCCTCGATTTCCTGAGTCCTCTGGGGCATCCCCCAGGGACGTGGCCTGTGGCTCTGTGACACGTATGTCAGCCTCTGTCAGAGAGAGCTCACGCTCATCACCAATAGCCATTTTGCCAAGCCCTAACCTGAAACCTAAAACCAAAAAGAGTTCCCTTACTTACCCTGAAAAGAGCCCCTTGGGGATCTTTCATCCGCCGCTGCCGGATCTTGCTCGTGCCTCCAGATGTAAAGGTCGGGCAAGCCTCAGAGGAAGAGACCACCAGAGGAATGTCTCAAGCAACAGTAAATGGTTTATTATGGGTCCAGCATTCTGGGGCTCAGAGCTCACTTGAATAGAGCAGAGAGCAATGAGAACAGCTTAAGCAGAGCTTATATGCTTTCCTTGGAGAGGGCAGGGAGGGAAGTTTATTGATGGGTCAGGGCAAGTGGGTGGTTTGCGTGCAAACGGGTGAGGGTATACATTTGCAGTTTGGCAGTTGGGGACAGCACATTCTGGAAACAAGATTAGCAAACAGTCCTCAAGACTTCAACAGTGTTTTGTTAAGCATACAGAAAAACAGTAAGTAACAGGTACCTATTTTATTAACCTTTCACCAAAGCCTAAATGGAAAGTGAGCATGGATTACTAAACACATCCATATCCAGGTTGCCTAACGCTCTCAAATCAATCCTATTGGTGACTACATATTTGTTTCTTCTTAAGATAATATATTCAACCTCAACCCTGTTGAAAATGACTAATCCTATCACTCACTTTATATTTTCCTGATTTCCTAATGTCTCTATTGATATCTGCTTTCCTACATATTTTCCCCAGTTCATCATTGTGACTGACTCTTCACATGTGCTGACATTTACATTCACTCTTTATCCGAAACCCTATTGCTAAAGAACTTTTGGGCCAAATCCTATACTCACTCTTTTTTCTAACATACCGACTATCTTCCTAATCCTAAAGACTATCCCTTTTTGACTGGATGATCTCTTCGACAAGCAATCATCCAAGGTACAAGGTCCTATGCCATTGTATATTGATTTATCTGAGACATCTGTGCAGAACATAATTCAAAGCTAAGTATCCCAATCAACAGCCCAATGCCCTTCCTGGATTCAAATCTTATCTAGATTTCTGTTTTCAAACTTATATTTCACCAATATATTCTTGTAAATATCGCAAGTTCCCAATACCATTATTCATTAAGCAGAATGATTCCTAACTCAAATGAAACATGTTATTAAGCCTAACCATACATTGTTCCCTCAAACTAACTTTACAGAAGAGCCGAGACAGAGTTTATCTTACAATACAGTAATGTAGGGGATCTTCCACCTGCTGAGAACATCAAAGAACCATGCAGAAATTATACCCTGAAGAAGTTGCAGGCAGCTATGAAGGACCTAAGAGGGGAAAAGTCATATTCCATGGCAAACAACAGGGTCAGTATGAAGGGATGTGTCTGAATCAGCCTCTCCTTTCGTAATGTAGAGAACTGATGAAACCATGCCTGTGTGGAGAGCTGTTTACAGGTGCCTATGGTTGATATACCATTCTAACTTGTGAAAGTGTCAAAGGAAGTAGGGGCAGCCTCAATTTCATGGGACCTTTCGAAGCAACTGTTAGGACAAAGTGGTGGCCAAGGTAGTGACCTCATTCAGTTCCTAAAGAAAGTGACCTCACCTCTCTTCCTTGGTGATCAAAAAATCTGAAATTGTGATGCAGGAAGCCAGGCACCCAGAGCCAGTCCCAGTCCCAGTCCCAGTGGTCTCACTTGTTTGGATTTACCAAGGACAGAGTCAGTCTTCCTTGGTACCGACTGATATGAGGATTGTCAAATGGCAGAAGAGCTCTGAAGAGGGGCCTTTCCTGAGAAAGCAGGTATTGGTTCACCACTGGCTCCTGACAACTTCACAGTGTTGGCCAAGGAGACCAGATCTGAGAAAGGACAGGCCATTTCAGGGGAACATAGTATGGCCCACCAGTTAGAGGACACTCCAGATAGTCACAGACCTACTTGGGTTAAGGAGGTGCCTTTGTGGGTGTTCAGTGAGTTTGTGCTTTTCTCTCATGTTCTGAGAATACGTAGAAAAGGCAGTTTTTTTTGGTTGGAGTGGGCTGTTTCTAGTAAGTCGTTTGACAAGGCTAGTGTTTGTAAGTCTTGAGTATCCCACTGTGTCCGTGGTTGTAGACATTAGAAAAGAGAAGGCATCAAAGGATGTGTCCTGTCTAGTAGAAAACTTCCCAGCATTCATCCTGCCTAATTGAAGAATGGACTTTGGTTTGCCTTATGGATGGGCAACACCTACTAAATTCCTAAGTTCCTGTTTTCTTCCTGAATTCTGGCCACTCTCCAGAATAGTCTCATGGTTTTGTTTCCAAGATATGTACCACCTCCAAGCTCTGAGACATGTCCATATACTTGATAGCTGTAGAGAATGGGAACATCTTAGAAAACTCAGATATCAGTGTGACCCGGAAATTCTCAGTGGAGAAACCCTGCTTTGGTTCATTTGCTTACCTATGGTTCTGTTGTCCTGAATGTCAGGAAGGTCTTTGCCTCAGGCCACCCCTTTGTGAAGCCTGAAGAAAACAGTTTTCAAATGGAAATGAATGGGCATCACCTGTGGATCTTTGCTTAATTGCTTGTAAAAGGATGTGTCTAAATCAGCCTCTTGTCCCTGTATGAGGTTGTGGCTTAGATTCTCAGCACATGATGGATCTAAAGATAGATTGCATGTGTGCAATCAAAACAAAAATGGCCAAAATCTGTCATTGTTTATGAGTCTCTTGCCTTCCTCTGTTAGGATTCTGACCTCTATCAAGTGAGAATAGGGATCCTTTAGGTCAAATGAGTTCTTTGAAGAACTGCAGAGGTGCTTGTGTTTTCTTGTGACTCCAAATCACTTAAAGAATCTATCCCTGAGAGTCAGTAGGCCTCAAATTGGAGAAGCAGGCCTATTGGATCACTCCAGGTTCACAGGAAGGGTGACCATGCCACCCTGACTTTAGGCAAATGAGGGGCAAGGAAGATTATTTCGGACACTCTCTTGGGATGCGTCCCACATGAAAAACTCCAGCCAGAGGTAATGATGAGTGTCTCTCTGGAAGAAGGTGAGGACCATGTGGAAGTGTTTTGGTTTTAATTGTAGTCATTCGTGTGGCAGTTGGAAGAGATGACTGGATCCACCTGGGCTTGAACTCTGGTGTCATTCCCCTTAAACACTCAGTTCTGGATCAATCATCAAAGAAGTATTGCCATGAATTGTGTTAAGAATTTAGGAGGCCATGCATGAGAGTCTCCGTTGGAAACTGAGATCTAGTCCTAGGGTGGCTTTCCACAGAGCACTGGGAATCTCAGCCAGGATATCAAATTATTTTTTTCTGAAAGACTTGGAAGCCATATTTGCTAGTCAAAACACACATGGACCTCAATTGTAGACCTCGATGGGCCTGGATTCATGTGACTTTTAGGCCACTCTTTGGGAAGCCTTGCCTGTGAGAGTTCTTCAAATTTTTCATTGAAATGAGCTTCCTCACCATTGAATGATTCCTGAATGATTTGAAAGCCATAGTGCTTCCAACTTCATAATTGAAATTTGGCTAGATAAATACCATGAAATTTTTGAAATTCCAATGACCAGGTGGCAATGAAGAACATTTGGATGTCCTGTTGCTGATCACGAGTGTACCAGACAGTGCCTTGATTGACTGGTTTTGATGAAAATGGTGTAGAACAGAGATCTCAATAATTTGGATCCTGCTGAGTAGTGGGCCTAGAGCAGTGGTGAGCAAATGTGTGATAAAACATCTGAGGTGGGGCCATGTGGATCTGCCATTGGCTTCCAAATGGCTTGTGACTGACATGGTGCAGCCAGCAGACCCTTATACGTAAAGGCAACTTGTTATATGGAGAGGTTTCAGTGCAATGTTCAGAATCAGGTTGCTATGGTCAAGGGGGCATCCTATGTGGTATACAAGCCCTGTTGGTGCATTCTCCTGCAGACCCTGATCCACCACACGTGACAGAACTCGCGGCAACACTGTGTCCCAGTTGAACTCCTTGTATTTCGTGAAGCAAATACCAAACTCCGAGTGCAGCAGGAAGAAACATTAGGAAAAGTGGAGGATGATGAAATGGCTTCGCAGTCCATATGGGGAGACACTTAGCCCCCAGTGGCCACAGTTTACATACAAGAGAGAATTCAGCACTGCTGCTTCATGTTTATTGGAAAATTATAAACCATGTCCTCCAGATCACAGAGATGAAGACGCAACTTTGATGGTCTCACTAGAAAGGAAGCTAAAGATCCTCACAAAAACATATATTTCAAGTGCCCAACCTAGAGACAGTTTCTCCAGACGTCTTTAGGCAGGCAAATCTCCATGTTTGTAGAGTTTTTACACTGTCCCTTACTTTTGGAAACTCCTCTACAATCTCCAAGGTTGTGAACCCTAAGCATTTTCAATTTCAGATATGTATTCAAAGATTTTCTAACTCTTCTACTCTAATTGTGTCTTACTTGGGGTGAAGGTAATGTCAAGGCATTGTTCTGAATGAGAGTGGGAAAATTTTTTTGTAGTACACATTTGCATACACATTGATCCATTTTCCAATTTTCCATTCGAAATACTGAATCCCTGACACTAACTCATACCCTACTAGACTCTGACTACTAATCCTAATATGATGGAGAAAAATAAACAAAAAAAATGAAAATACAAGCAGTTCAGAGGAGGCATGGTGTATAGTTGGACTTCCCTCTTGCATGATAAAGGGTCGGTTTTATAAATCTACTCAATTTTTAATTGAAATAGTCCTCCATGTGTTTTTTTTTAAAGAGAGAGTTAGAGAGGAGAGAGAGAATTCTATAATATTTATTTTTTTAGTTATTGGCGGACACAACATCTTTGTTTGCACGAGGTGCTGAGAATCGAACCCATGCCGCACGCATGCAAGGCGAGCGCGCTACCACTTGAGCCACATCCCCAGCTCTCTCCATGCGTTTTTAAAGTTAACAAATATGTGAATTCCTGTCTCCCTTTCTCTGTAGCCTACTCAGCACATGTACTTTTTATATGCACATATAGATTCCTACTTGGTATCACACGTATATTTTTATGAGTTGGCTGACTTGGCAGAAACAAATTGTAAGAAGAGATCAGTCCTCTTAAACGCTGTTGGAACTGAAAATCCAAACTATGGGTGAGCTTCCTATTAGAACAATATTATACATAAACCCATGTTTAGTAAAATAAATATTTTTGCATCTGAGGGTGATATATATTACATGATGAATTACGATTGGCATATATATATTGATACTTTTAAATGAATTTTTGTGTTTTTTTGTCTATATATATATATATATATATATATATATATATATATATATACACACATACACTCTACAGATTTTATAAAATATGAAATATATTTGTCTTATATACACTCTGTAAATTCATTCATGTTCATGTATGTGGATTTATAATCAACTTTCACAAGATTATTCTCAGAAATAATCATCTACCTGAAATACATATTTGTTTCCCAGTGCTGAAAACTAACTTCAATCAATGGTGCTTACAAATCCTAATATTTCTACAGTAACTGACCCAGTTTAACATCAATGCAAGTATATTCCTATGGGACATGATGTCTATTTTGACATTCATTTTAATTCAACACTGGTACATTACTATTTCTTCAGTTTTTGCACATCATAGGATATATATTTCATTCACAAGTTCACAAATTTATAGGAATTTGTTTCACTTTTAATCACTTCCTGCTTCAGAACACATGTATTCCTCCATGTTACTTGACTGGTCTTTTCATGAGACTTCTTTCCAAACACATTATTTTCGATTTCCATAATCAATTTTGAAGCTAAACCCACACACTCTTCAAGATAAACCATAACATTAATATTACCATTAGATGTATAAGTGGTTGGAATGAATGTGTGAATATCAATATAAGATTTCCTGTACATTTTCACATTTCAATTCAATCCATTATTAAAGTTGGAACCAGGTATGCTATTTATTCACAGTATGGTCTATTAATGCATTATCTCTATATTCATAGACACAGTGTACACCTCTTTGTTCCCCCAATACTAATTTATACCTCTTCAAACATTGCTCCCAAAAATGGTAGAAGAAATATTCATGTCACCTTATCTATCTATCAATATATATATATATATATATATATATATATATATATATATATATATATATATATATATATATTTCTTTTTTTTATCACAGTAATATTCTGGACACAAAAAACAAAGGTCATACTCATGATTGTATCAAAGCCTAAATGGAAAGTGAGCATGGATTACTAAATACAACCATATCCAGGTTGCCTAATGCTCTCAAATGTAAATCCTATTGGTGACTACATATTTGTTTCTTTCTAAGATTATATATTCAACTTCAAGCCTGTTGAAAATGTCTAATCCTATCACTCAGTTTATACTTTGCCTGATTTCCTTATATCTCTATTGATATCTGCTTTCCTACATATATTCCCCAGTTCATCATTGTGTCTGACACTTCACATATGCTGACATTTACATTCAATGTCTACCTGAGACCCTATTGCTAAAGAAATTTTGGTCTAAATCCTATACTCACTCTTATTTCTAAACCTACTGACTATCTTCCTAATCCTACTGACTATTGCTTTTTGACTCGATGTTCTCTTCAACAATTAATCATCCAAGGTATAAGGTCCTAAACCATTGTATTTCAATTTGTCGGAGACATATATGCAGAACATAATTCAAACCTAAGAATCCCACTCAAGGACCCAATGCCCTTCTGACTTCGAATCTTTCCTAGATTTCTGTTTTCATACTTACATTTCACCTATATATTCTTGTAAATATCACAGGTTCCCAATACCATTATTCATGCGGCAGAGAGATTCCTAACCCAAATCAAACATGTTATTAACCCTAAACATACACTGTTCCCTCAATCTAAATTTACAAAAGAGGAGGGACAGAGTTGGTCTTACAATACAGGAATGTAGGGGATCTTCCACCTTCTGAGAACATCAAAGGTCCATGCAGAAATGATCCCTGGAGAAGATATAGGCAGCTATGAAGGACCTGAGAGACGAAAAGTCATCTTTTATGGTAAACAACCTGGTCAAGATGAATGGATGTGTCTGAATCAACCTCTATCTTCTAAATGTAGAGAAGATGGACCAAATCAGGCCTGTGTGGAGAGCTCTTCCCAGGTGCCTATGGTTGATATACCATTCTAACTTGTGAAAGTGTGACAGAAAGAAGGGACAGACTCCATCTCATGGGACCCTTAGAAGTTACTGTTAGGACAAAGAGGTTGCCAAGGCAGTGACCTCATTCTGTTCCTGAAGGAAGTGACCTCACTTCACTTCCTTGGTGATGGAACTCTCTGAACTTGGGATCCAGGAAGAGAGGCACCCAGAGCCAGTCGCAGTCCCAGTCCCTGTGGTCTCACTTGTTTCAATTTACCAAGCACAGAGTCAGTCTTTCTTAGTACCAACAGATGTGAGGATGGCCAAATGCCAGGAAAGCTCTGAAGAAAGACCTTTCTGAGAAAGCAGGTATTGGTTCACCGCTGGCTCCTGACAACTGCACAGAGTTGGCCAAGGAGACTAGATTTGAGATACAACAGGCCATTTTGGGGGAATATAGTATGGCCCACCATTCAGAGGACACTCCACAAAGGAGGTGCCTTTGTGGGTGTAGGTGTGTGTATGGTTTTTTCTCAAGTTCTGAGAAGATGTAAGAAAGGCTGTTTGTTTGAATTGGCGTGGACTGTTTCTAGTAAGTCCTTTGACAAGGCGAGTGCTTCTATGTCTGTGTATCCCACTCTGTCCGTGGTTGTAGACATTAGAAAAGAAAATGCATCAATGGATGTGTCCTGTCTAGGAGAAAGCTTCGCAATATTCATCCTGCCCGATTTATTAATGGACTGCAGCTTTCCTTATTGAAGGGAAACACCTGCTATCTTTCAAAGTTTCTGTTTACATCCTGAATTCTGGACACTCTCCAGAATTGCCTCATTGTTTTGTGTCCAAGATATGTACTACCTCCAAGCTATGTGATATGGCTATGTACTGGATAGCTGAAGGGAAAGGCGAGCATCTCAGAAAACTCAGATATCAGTGTGACCAGGAAAGTCTCAGTGGAGAAACCCTGCTTTGTGCGTTTTGTTTACCTATTGTTCTGTTGCCCTGAATTTCAGGAAGGTTTTTGCCTCAGACCACTCCTTTGTGAATATGAATTCAATCCATTATTTAAAGTGGAACCAGCTATACTATTTATTCACAGTATGGTCTATTCATGCATTATCTGTATATTCATAGACACAGGGTACAGCTTTTTGTACAACCAATACTTATGTATATGTCTTCAAAATATTACTCGCAGAAATGGTGAAAGTAATACTCATGTCACCTAATCAACATATACATTTTATCACAGTAACATTTTGGACACAAAATGCAAAGTTCACACTTATTATTGTACTAAAGCCTAAATAGAAAGTGAACATGGATTACTTCCATGTTCAGGTTGCCTAATGCTCTCAAATATCAATCCTATTGGTGACTACATATTTGTTTCTTCCTAAGATTATATATTCAAAATCAACCCTGTTGCAAATATCTAATCATATCACTCACTTTATACTTTGCCTGATTTTGTAATATCTCTTTTTTTATTGTTACGATGAGCCAATTTAGTACTTTTTTAATTTTTTTTTCATCTTTCATACATTTGATTCAAGTGAGTTATGCATTTCCATTTTTACCCCAAATACAGATTGCAGAATCACATCAGTTACACATTCACAATGTTTACATAATGCCATATTAGTGACTGTTGTATTCTGCTGACTTTCCTATCCCCTACTATCCCCCCTCCCCTCCCCTTTCATCTTCCCTCTCTACCTCATCTGTTGTTGTTCCGTTCTCTCCCTTCCCCCCCTTTCCCCTCACAACCTCGTATATGTGATTTCGTATAACGATGAGGGTTCTTTCCGTTTCCATGCAATTTCCCTTCTCTCTCCCTTTCCCTCCCATCACTTGTCTCAGTTTAATGTTAATATTTTCCTCATGCTCTTTCCCTCTGTTCAGTTCTTAATTGCTCTCCTTAAATCAAAGAAGACATTTGGCATTTGTTTTTTAAGGATTGGCTTGCTTCACTTAGCATAATCTGCTCTAATGCCATCCATTTCCCTGCAAATTCCATGAATTTGTCATTTTTTAGTGCTGCATAATACTCCATTGTGTATAGATGCCACATTATTTTTTATCCATTCATCTATTGAAGGGCATCTAGGTTGGTTCCACAGTCTGCCTATTGTGAATTGTGCTGCTATGATCATTGATGTGGCGGTATCCCTATAGCATGCTCTTTTATGGTCCTCAGGGAATAGTCCGAGGAGGGCGATAGCTGGGTCAAATGGTGGTTCCATTCCCAGCTTTCCCAGGAATCTCCATACTGCTTTCCATAAAGGCCGCACCATTTTGCAGTCCCACCAGCAATGTACAAGTGTACCCTTTTCCCCACATCCTTGCTAGCACTTATTATTGTTTGACATCCTAATGGCTGCCAATCTTACTGGAGTGAGATGGTATCTTAGGGTGGTTTTGATTTGCATTTCTCTGACTGCTAGAGAAGGTGAGAATTTTTTCATGTACTTATTAATTGATTGTATGTCTTCTTCTGAGAAGTGTCTGTTCAGGTCCTTGGCCCATTTGTTGATTTTGTAATATCTCTATTGATATCTGCTTTCCTACATATTTTCCACTGTTCATCATTGTGACTGACCCTTCAAGTGTGCTGATATTTACTTTCACACTTTAACCCAAACCCTATTGCTAAAGAACTTTTGTTCCAAATCCTATACTCACTCTTCTTTGTTAACCTACCGAATATCTATCTAATCCTACTTACTATCCCTTTTTGACTGGATGTTCTCTTCGAATTTTAATCATAAAAGGTACAAGGTCCTATGCCATTGTATATCGATTTATCTGAGATATCTGTGTACAACGTAAATCAAAGCTAAGTATCCCAATGAAGGGCCCATTGCCCCTCTGGGCTTCAAAATTACCTAGACTTTCTTTTTTCATTTATATATTTCACCTCTATATTTTTAAAAATATCGCAGGTTCCCAATACCATTATTCATCCAGCAGAATGATTTCTAACCCAAATCAAACATTTTATTAACCCTAACAATACACTGTTCCCTCAATGTAAATTTAAAGAAGAGCAGGGACAGAGTTGGTCTTACAATACAGGAATGTAGGGGATCTTTCACCTGTTGAGAACCACAAGTTCAATGCAGAAATGATCCCTGGAGAATATGTAGTCAGCTATGGACGACCTGAGAAAGCAAAAGTAATCTTCCATGGCAAAATACCTGGTCAGGATGACGGGATGTGTCTGAATCAGAACCTCTCTTCTCAATGTAGAGGAGATGGACCAAACCAGGCCTGTGTGGAGAGCTATTACCGGGTTCCTATGGTTGATATACCATTCTAACTTGTGAATGTTTCACAGGAAGTAGGGGAAGCCTCCATCTAATGAGACACTTGGAAGCAACTGTTAGGATAAAGTGGTTGCCAAGGCAGTGACCTCATTCAGTTCCTGAAGGAAGTGACCTCACCTTACTCCCTTGGTGATGGAACTCTCTGAACTTAGGATCCTGGAAGCCAGGCACACAGAGCCAGTCCCAGTACCAGTCCCAGTGGGTTCACTTGTTTGGAATTACCAAGGACAGAGTCAGTCTTTCTTTGTACCTACTGATGTTAGAATGGCCAAAAGCCAAGAGAGCTCTGAAGAGGGGCCTTTCCTGAAAAACCAGATAGTGGCCCACCGCTGGCTCCTGACAACTTCATAGAGATGGCCAAGGAGACCATATCTGAGACAGGACAGGACATTTCGGGGGAACATTGTGTGGCCCACCAGTCAGAGGACACTCCATAGAGTCACAGACCTACTTAGGGTAAGGAGGTGCCTTTGTGGGTGTGGTTGTGAGTTTGTGATTTTGTCTCATGTTGTGAGAATAGGAAAAAAAAGGTGGTTTGTTTGGTTTGGAGTGAACTGTTTCTCGTAAGTCGTTTGAAAAGGAGAGTGTTTCTATGTCTGTGTATCCCATGGTGTCCGTGGTTGTAGACATTAGAAAAGAGAGTGCATCAATGGATGTGTCCTGTCTAGTAGAAAGCTTCCCATTTCATCCTGCCCAATTTATGAATGGTTTGCGGCTTTACTTAAAGATGGGCATAACCTGATACATTCCTAATTTCCAGGTTTATTCATGAACTCTGTTCACTCTCCAGAATAGGATCATGGTTTTGTGTGCAACTTATATACCACCTCCAAGCTCTGTGACATGGCCATGTACTGGATAGCTGAAGGAAATGGCGAGCATCTCAAAAAACTCAGATATCAGTGTGACCAGGAAAATCTCAGTGGAAAAACCCTGCTTTGGGCATTTTGCTTATATATTGTTCTGATGAACTGAATGTCAGGAAGTTCTTGCTCTGGCCACCCCTTTGTGAAGCCTGAAGTAAACAGTTTTCAAATGGAAATGATTGGGCATCACCTGTGGCTCTTTGCTTAATTGCTTTGGAAAGGGATGTGTCTGAATTAGCATCTTGGCCCTGTGTGAGGTTGTGGCTTAGATTCTCAGCACCAGATGGATCTAAAGAAAGATCCCATGTGTGCATCCAAAACCAAAATGGCAAATACACCAGTCATTGTGGATAAAGTCTCGCTTTCCTCTGTGAGGTTCCTGACCTCTATCAAGTGAGAATAGGGATCCTTTGTGTCAATTGAGTTCTTCAAAGCCCTGCAAAGGTGCTTGGGTTTTCTCATGACTCTAATTTACATAAAGAATCTATACCTCTAACTCAGTAGGCCTCAAATTGAAGAAGCGGTGCAGTATTAACGGCATGCCTATTTGATCACTCCGGGTTCACAGGAAGTATGTCCAGGCCACCCTGACTTTAGGCAAAGGAGGGGCAAGGGAGCTTATTTTGGACACTGTCTTGGAATGTGCCCCTCATGGAAACCTCCAGCCAGAGGTTATGATGAGTATCTATATGGAAAAAGATGAGCGCCATGTGGGAGTGTTTTGGTTTAATTGTGGTCATTGTGTGGCTGTTAAATGAGATGCCTGGGTCCACATGGGCTTGAACTCTGGTGTGATTACACTTAGCGAGTGCATTCTGGATCTGATCTCAGAGAACTTGTGCCATGAATTGTGTTGGGATTCTAGGAGGGCACGCATGAGAGTCTCCCTTGGAAACTGAGATCTAGGCCCAGGGTGGCTTTCCACAGAGCACTGGGAATCTCAGCCAGGATACCACATGATTTTTTTTTTTCTGAAAGACTTGGTAGGCATAGGTGACAGTCAAAACACACATGGACCTCACATTGTAGACCTCAATGGGTCTGATTTCATGTGACTTTTTGGCCACTCCCTGGGAAGCCTTGTCTTTAACAGTTCTACAGAGCTTTCATTGAAATGAGGTTTCTCATCATTTAATGGTTCCTGTACAAATTGAAATCCACAGTGCCTCCATCTTCATCCGTGAAAAATGGCTAGATGAATACAATAAAATTATTGAAATTTCCATGACCAGGTGGCACTGGAGAAAATTTGGAAAACCGGTTGCTGATCATGAGTATACCAGACAGTGCCTTGATTGACTAGGTTTCATCAAAATGGTGTATAACAGAGATGCCAGTAAATTGGAGCCTCCTGAGTAGTGGGCCTAGACCAGAGGAGGGGAGGTGTGTGATAAAACATCTGTGGTGGGGCCATGTTGATCTTCCATTGGCTTCCAAATGCCTTGTGACTGTCATGGTGCAGCCAGCAGACCCTTATATGTAATGGTATCTTGTTATATAGAGAGGTTTCAGGGCAATGTTGAGAATTATGTTGCTGTGGTCAAGGGGAAAAGCTATGTGGAATAGAAGCATTGTTGGTATATTCTCTTGCAGACCCTGACCCACCACACGTGACAGAACTCCCTCAAGCACTGTGTCCCAGGTGATCTTTTTTTTACTTCATAAGCAAATACCAAACTCCCAGTGCAGCAGCAAGAAACACCAGGAAAAGTGAAGGATGACCAAATGGCTTCACAGTCCACACGCGGAGACACTTAGGCCCCAGTGGACACAGTTTACCTACATAGAGAGAATTCAGCACTGCTGCCTCATGTTCATTGGAAAATATGAAACCATGTCCTCCAGGTCGCATAGATGCACACCCAGCTTTGATGGTCTCAGTACAAAGAAAGCTCCTTACGAAAACATATATATCAAGTGCCCAACCTCAGAGGCAGTTTCTCAAGAAGTCTTTAGGGCAGCAGAGCTCCATGTTTGTGGAGTGCTTACCCTGTCCCATACTTTTGGAAACTCCTTTATGACATCCAAGGTTGTGAACTCATGAGAATATTCTTCTCCAGATATGTATTCACAGAATTTTTAACTCTTATCCTCTAATTGTGTCTTACTTGGGACGAGGGTAATGTCTAGGCATTGTTCTGAATGAGAGTGGAAAGATTTTTGTGAATCCCTGACACTAACCCATTCCCTACTAGACTCTGACTACTAATCCTAATATGATGGAGAAACATAACCCAAACAGAATAGAAATACAAGCATTTCAGAGGAGGCATGGTGTATAGTTGGACATGCCTTTTGAAATATATAGGGTAGCAGTTATAAATCTAGTCAATTTTTAATTGAAATAGTTCTACATGTGTTTTTAAAGTTAACAAATATATGAATTACTGTCTTCCTTTCACAGTAGCCTATTCAGCACATGTGTTTTAATATGCACATATAGAATCCTACCTGGTGTCACACGTACATTCTCGTGAGGTGGCTGACATGGCACATACAAATTGTGAGAAGTGATCACTCATCCTAAACACTGTTGGAACTGAAAATTCAACCCATGGGTGAGCTTTCTATTTGAACAAACTTATATAAAAATCCATATTCATTAAAATGAATATTTTTGGATATGATGATGATATATATTTCATGATGAATTTCAATTGGCATATATATTGCTATTTTTAATGTCTGTGATATATATATATATATATATATATATATATATATATATATATATATATATATATATATATATATAAAACACGTGTCTTATTATACACTCCCTAAATTCATTCATATTGATGTATTTGGATTTTTAATCAACTTTTCACAAGATTATTCTCAGTAATATTCATCCACCTGAAATACATATTTGTTTCCTAGTACTGAAAACTAACTTCTTTGAATGATGCAAACATATCCTAACATTTCTACACTAACTGACCCTGTATAAAATCAATTCAAGTAGATTACTATGGGACATGATGTGTATTTTGATGTTCAATTTTATTCAACACTTCTACATTACTATTTATTCACTTTATGCACATCATAGAATATATATTTCATCCACAAGTTAGCAAATTTATAGGCATTTGTCTCACTTTCAATCACTTCGTGCTTCAGAACACATGTATTCATCCATGTTTCTTGACTGACCTTTTCATGAGACTTCTTTCCAAACACATTATTTTCGATTTCCATAATCACTTTTGAAACACTTCAAAAGTTACCTTGAGCTTGGGGAGGGAAACTGAGCCCCGACTTTCTTAGTCATCCTCCAGAGTCAGTATGGCTGGCTGGTGTGGCTGTCGCTTTTTAGGGCAATTTTGGCCCAGTGTCCTTTTTTCTTTATGGTAGGCACATTGATCTGAGGGTAGGGTGCCCTCTGGCATGGGCCAATGTTATCCCTTCTTGTCTACCTGTTTCTTAATTTCTGGCCTATTTGTTGTTGTGACCAGGACCTTAGTCAACGCCTTAGTCTGCCTTTTGTTTCTTTTATCCTCCCTTTGCTCCCTTCTCTTCCTCAGTTTCTCTCTTATAGTATACGTTCTTGACTTCTCTGACTAAATCTCTCAAAGTCATATCTTGTAATCAATCTAGCTTTGTAACTTTGTTTTAATATCCAGGCCAGTTTGCCCGATAAAGTCCATCGTGACAGATGCCTTTTGATTCTCTGCCTGAGGATCAAAAGGAGTATATCTCCTATATGCCTCTATAATTCTCTCTAGAAACATAGTGGGAGATTCATCAGGGCCTTGAATAATCTCTCTTACCTTGTCCAAATTAGTTTGTCGCTAGCGGCTGCTTGGAGACACACTATTAGAGCCCGGTGATAAGTGGACAGATGCTCCCTACCTTCAAAGATTTTGGGGTCTCAGTTGGGTGGGTTCAAGGGAAAGCTGCCTTTGATTATGTTGGGAAGTTGTGTCGGACGCACATCTTGTTTGAGGATATTTTTTTCTAGCTTCCTGGAGGATTCACTGTTGTTCCTCTGTCATGAAGAGAATCCTTAGGAGTTTTTGGCAGTCTTCTGAAGTAGGCTGGTGTGAAAACATCAATGACTCAACCAGACCTGAGAGCCAAGTGGGGTCCTCAGAAAAAGGGGGATTATAATTTTTTTAAGTTATTTAGGTCTGACGAGGAGAAAGGCTAATACTGGTAGGCTTGCATTTTTTCCCCGTGGCCATCGTCAATCATTGGCCCATAGGGATGGAGGGGGAGCATCCCGAGAGTTCCAGGGTTTTCAATCATTCACCGCCAGCGAGTTCCTTTAGACGGGTCAGCTTTCTCCAAGGGAAGAGGTGCTGTGTGTGCCGCAAGGGAATTATCTGGAGGGCGCTGGGCCGGCATAGCTTCCTCCAATGGAGGAGAGGCTGAGTCAGCAGCAGGGGAATCACTTAGAGGGTGTTGGAGGTTGGGGGACAAGGGCAGGGGATAAGGAGGGGAAGGAGAGTCCAGTAGAGTGAAATCTGGTGACTCAAGGAGAACAGAGGGTGTAGGAGGAGGAGGAGCAGAGGATTTGAGATTTCCTGGGGGAAAGAGTCAGAGTGGGGGCAGGGGCAAGAAAGGCTTCACCCATGGAAAAGGAGATATGCAGAGTTCCCACCGAGTTAAGATATATGGCTGTTGATCCAGATGGCTATGTGGCCCCGGCTGAAAGACAATATCTCTGACTTTTTTAAATTAGTGGGAAGTAGAAAGATCCTTCTAGGGGTAATCCAATCCAAAGGTGGGCCATTCTGAAGCACAGAGAGTCTGCCACATCCGGGGCTTTACTGAAAAAGAAAGATTCTGAGCCCTTAAGCGGACTTTGGTCCAGTGATCAAGGATCAGGGACAGAGGCATTGAAGTGCTCTGTCCCATAATGAAAGATACACAAACAGTTAAAGCAATGAAACATGACACAGACAAGACAAGGCAATGAAGACAGGCAATGGACGTCCAACACTGAGACCAGGACTGAGGAGCCGGCAAAACCCGATTGACTGGCAATACTGAATCCGAAAAAAAATATCACTGAGTCCAGAAGACAATCTCGTCCCCATAAATTTACGGGAAGATGATCCAATACATATGGCTGTAGAGTTCCTTCACATCCTTCAGGATCCTTCCAATCTAATACCATTGCACTTGTATGGGGATTAGACGCCACTCCTAGGCCTCGAAGCGTTTGAGTGGCTTGTTGTAACGGCCAATGTTTTGGCCATTCTTGACGACAGATGATGCTAAGGTCTGCATCTGTATCCAGTAGCCCATTAAATTTATGCCCTTGAATATTGAGTTTTAGCATGGGGCCAGAATCTAAATTTAAAGAAAGCATAGCCCAATCTACACCTGTGGAGCCTAATCACTTGGAACCTCTTTCTACAGTACAACTGGAAAATTTTTCATGTAGGCTGGGTATTATTAGTAACTGTGCTATTCTATCTCCTGGTGAAATTACTGATATACCCTTTGGAGAACTGGCTATAATTTTTATTTCACCTTCATAGTCGAGATCAATTACCCCAGGACTTATCATAAGTCCTTTTACAGTAGAAGAGCTGCGTCCCAATAATAAGCCTACTGTTCCTTTGGGAAGAGGTCCTTTTACCCATGTGGAAATGAATTGAACTCCCATCTCTGCAGTTAGTACTGCTCTGGCGGAGGCACAGATGTCCAACCCTGAGCTCCCTCTGGTTTGTCTGATGAGGGATCTGATGGACAATGTGTCCTGGGCACTACCCTGATGGGGTTGCTGGGTTTCTCCAGTGCTGCGTATATTTGTGGTTTTGGGCCCCGGAGCATTGAGCCCCCTTGTCCATTTTTTGGCAATGGAGCTCCATGTCTTTGTCCACAATATTGTGGATAAACACCTGGTCCTTGTTCGTTTTTTGATAATGGTGTACCCTCTATGGTGGTTTGAGAACAGCATTCATTAGCCCAAAGTCTCCCTCTACGGCATCGTGGACAAATACCTGGTATTCTACTCTTTTGATACCTAGTTTTGTTAAACCCTCCTCCTATGGGACAATTCCTTTTAAAATGTCCTGTTTCTTCACAATTGTAGCATGTTCTTGGCCTGGCATCTAAAGCCTGTTTTACTGCAGCTGCCACAATTTGCCCTTGTTCATTAATGTCTCTGGAATCTAAAGCCTGTTTTACTGCAGCTTCCACGACTTGCTCTTGTTCTTTAATGTCTCTACATAATTTAATATATGTGTTTAAATCTTCATGTTTCCATGGTCTAATGATATCATTGAACCAAAGATTCGCTTGCTCATAAGCCAGTTGTTTTAGTAATGGCATTGCTTGTTGTGTATTTCCAAAAACTCTGGTAGCTGTTTGAATAAGCCTATCTACAAATTCAGCATAAGGTTCATTAGCTCCTTGTATTACCTTAGATAATTAACATTGTAAACCTCCATGTCCTTGTAAAGTCTTCCATGCCTTAATTGCATCTAACAATTTACTGAACACTCTTTCAGTTTTTTTTTTTTTTAATAATTTCTGATTCCGCATTTCTACTATAATACAACCCAACAAGATGACACCAAACAAAACAGCTCCTCAGGAATAGCCATCAGAGCCCAACTGCCACCACAGGCTTCCCACAAGCCTCTTCCTCAAACACAAGTCTCCTCCTCTTGAGGCCGATTGGCTGGGTCGCATGGGCGGAGCCAAAAAAGTCCCCCAATGAGCAGTTCCGTGGTCTGAAAGGGCAGGGAACCAGCCCAATGTACATCACCACAGAGGAGCCAATCAGCTAGATGTTGCTGGGGCCGCTGTGAGCCAATCATCCGCTGGCAGTCTGAAAGGTCGGGGAAACCGCTCATTGAGCATCTCCAATGAGCATCACCACAGAGAAGCAAATCAGCTAGATGATGCTGGGGCCGCTGTGAGCCAATCATCAGCCGGCAGACGGAAGTTTGCTGGCAGCTGCAAGTTTACTGGGGCTCCTTTGGCTGTGGCTCTCAACAGATTATTCTCAGAAATATTTAACCACCTAAAATACATATTTGTTTCCTAGTACTGAAAACTAACTTCAGTGAATGGTCCTTATATATCCTAATATTTCTATAGTAACTGACCAAGTTTAACATCAATGCAGTTAGATTCCTATGGGACATGAAATGTATTTTGAAGTTCATTTTTATTCCACACTGGTACATTACTATTTCTTAAGTTTATGGACATCATAGGGTATAACCTTTCATCCACAAATTCACAAATTTATAGGCATGTGGTTCACTTTCAATCACTTCCTCTTTCAGAAAACATGTATTCCTCTATGATTCTTTAGTGGTCTTTTCAATAGACTTCTTTCTAAAAACATTATTTTCGATTCTATACTCATTTTTGAAGCAAAACTCACACACTCTTCATGATAAACCATAACCCTAATATTACCATTAGATGTATAACTGGTTGGAATGAATGTATATATATCAATATAAGATTTCCTATATATTTTCAAATATAATTTCAATGCATTATTTAAAGTTGGAACCAGTTATATAATTAATTCACAATATGGTCTATTCATGCTTCATCTCTTATTCATCAACACAGGGTACGCCTATTTTATCCGCAATACTAATTTATAAGTTTTCAAAATATTGCTCCTTATATTGGTGGAAGAAATACTCATGTAATCTGATCTAAATATATATTTTACCACAGTAATATTCTTGACACAAAATGCAAAGGTCACACTTATGATTGTACTAAAGCCTAAATTTAAAGTGAGCATGGATTACTAAAAACCTCCATGTCTAGGTTCCCTAATGCGCTCAAATGTCAATCCTATTGGTGACTAAATAATTGTTTCTTCCTAAGATTATATATTCAACCTCAACCCTGTTGAAAATGTCTAATCCTATCACTCACTTTAGATGTTGCCTGATTTCCTAATGTGTCTATTGATACATATTTACTCTCTTTCCTACATATTTTCCCCAGTTTATCATTGTGACTGACTCTTCACATGTGCTGACATTTACATTCACTCTCTAACTAAAACCCTATTGCTAAAGAACTTTTGGTCCAACTCCTAGACTCACTCTTCTTCCTAATCCTACTGACAATCTTCCTAATCCTTTGGACTATCCCTTTTGGACTGGATGATCTCTTCTAAATTCAGTCATCTGAGGTACAGCATCCTATGCCATTGTAAATGAATTTATCTGAGACCTCGGTACAGAACATAATTCAAGCTTAGTATGCCAATCAATTGCCAAATGCCCTTCTGGGCTTCAAATCTTACCTAGATTTCTGTTTTTGTACTTATATTTCAAGTCTATATTCTTATAAGTATCACAGGTTCCCAAACCATTATTCATCCAGCAGAATGATTCCTAACCAAAATCGAACACGCTATTAACCCTAACCATACAATGTTCCGTCAATCTAACTTTACAGAAGAGCAGGGACCGAGTTGGACTTACAATACAGGAATGTAGGGGATCTTCCATCTGCTGAAAACCTCAAAGGTCCATGCAGAAATGATCCATGGAGAAGATTTAGGCAGCTATTTAGGACCTGAGAGAGCAAAAGTCATCTTCCATGGCAAACAACCTAATCAGGATGAAGGGATGTTTCTGAATCAGCCTCTCTCTTCTTAATGTAGAGAAGTCGGACCAAACCAGGCCTTTGTGGAGAGCTGTTCCCAGGTGCCTGTGGTTTCTATACCATTCTAATTTGTGACTGTGTCACAGGAAATAGGGGCAGCCTCCATCTTATGAGAACCTAGGAAGCAACTGTTAGGACATATTGGTGGCCAAGTCAGTGACCTCATTCAGTTCCTGAAGGAAGTGACCTCACATACTTCCTTGGTGATGGAATTCTCTGAATTTGGGATCCAGGAAGCCAGGCACCCAGAGCCATTACCCGTCCAAGTCCCAGTGGTCTCACTTGTTTGGATTTACCAAGGATAGAATCAGTCTTTCTAGGTACCTATTCATGTGAAGGTGGCCAAATTCCAAGAAAGCTCTGAAGAGGGGCCTTTACTGACAAGACTGGAATTGGCTCACCACTGCCTCCTGACAACTTCACAGAGTTGGTGAATAACACCAGATCTGAGACAGGAAAGGCCATTTCGGAGGAACATCGTATGGCCTACCAGTCAGAGGACACTCAGAAGAGTCACAGACCTACTTGGGGGAAGGAGGTTCCTGGGTGTGTGGATGTCAGTTTGTGGTTTTGTCTCATGTTCTGAGAATAGGTAAAAAAACGTGATTTATTTCTTTTGGAATGGACTGTTTCTAATAAGTCATTTGACATGGTGAGTGTTTCTATTTCTGTGTATCCCACTGTGTCCGTGGTTGTACACATTAGAAAAGAGAATGCATCAATGAATATGTCCTGTGTAGTAGAATGCCTCCCACCAATCAACCTGTCCAATTTATGAAAGGACTGCGGCTTGCCTTACCAATGGGAAACACCTACAACCTTCCTAAGTTCCTGTTTTCTTCCAGAATTCTGGCCACTAGCCAGAATAGGCTCATCATTTTTTATCCATGATATGTACCACCTCCAATCACTGTGACATGACCATGTACTGAATAGCTGAAGGGAATGGCATGGAGAGCATGTCAGAAAACTCAGATATCAGTGTGGCCAGGAAACTCTCAGTGGAGAAACCCTGCTTTGGGCCTTTTGCTTACATTTTGTTCTGTTGCCCTGAATGTCAGGAAGGTATTTGCCTCTGGCCACCCCTTTGTGAAGACTGAAAAAAACAGTTATCAAATGGAAATGAATGAGGATCACCTGTGGCTCTTGGCATAATTGCTTTGGAAAGGGAGGTGTCTGAATCAGCCACTTGGCCCTGTGTGAGGCTCCAGCTTAGCACATGATGGATCTAAAGAAAGATCCCGTGTGTGCATCCAAAACCAAAATGGCAAAAAGATCAGTCATTGTGGATGAAGTCTCTAGCCTTTTTCTGTGATGTTCCTGACTCCATCAAGTGAGAATAGGGATCCTTTGGGTCAAATGAGTTCTTCAAAGCCCTGCAGAAGTGCTTGGGTTTTCTCATGACTCCAAACCACATAAAGAATCTATACCTGACATTCAGTAGGCCTCAAAATGCAGAAGCAGAGGAGTATTAATGGCAGGTCTATTTAATCCCTCCTGGTTCACAGGAATGGTGTCCAGGCCACCCTGACTTTAGGCAAATGAGGGCCAAGGGTGCTCATTTTGGTCACTGTCTTGGGCTGCGCCCCTCATGGAAACCTTCAGCCAGAGGTTATGATGAGTGTCTATATGGAGAAGATGAGGGCCTTGTGGGAGTGTTTAGGTTTTAATTTTGGTCATTTGTGTGGCGATTGGAAGAAATGACTGGGTCCAACTGGGCTTGAACTCTGGTGTGAGTTCAAGGGGACTTAGAGACTGAGTTCTGGAACTGAACTCAGAGAAGTATTGCCATGAATTGTGTTGGGATTTTAGCAGGCCACACATGAGAGTCGCCCTTATAAACTGAGATCTAGGTCCAGGGTGGCTTTCCACAGAGCACTGAGAATCTCAGCCGGGATATCACATGATTTTTTCTGAAACACTTGGCAGGCATACTTGAGCGTCAAAACACACATGGACCTCACATTGTAGACCTCAATAGTCCTGGATTTCTGTGACCTTTTGGCCACTCCTTGGGAAGACTTGCCTGTGAGAGTTTTCCAGAGGTTTCATTGAAATGAGCTTCCTCACCATTTAATGTTTCCTGAAAAAATTGAAACCAACAGTGCCTCCAACCTCATGCTTGAATAATGGCTCCATAAATACCATGAAATTTTTAAAATTCCTTTGACCAGGTTGCACAGGAGAACCTTTGGATGTACTGTTGCTGACGATGAGTGTACCAGACAGTTCCTTGATTGACTAAGTTTCATGAAAATGTTGTAGAACAGAGATGCCAGTAAGTTCAAGCCTGCTGATTAGTGGACCTAGAGCAGAGATGTGCAGTTTTGTGATAAAACTTCTGTCGTGGGGCCTTGTGGATCTGCCTTTGACTTCCAAATGGCATGTAGCTGACATGGTGCATCCAGCAGACCCTTATATGTAAAGGCAACTTTTTATAACAAGAGGTTTAAGGGAAATGTTCACAATCAGGTTATTATGGTCAAGGGGGCAAACTATGTGGGCTAGAAACTTGGTTGGTGCATTCTCCTGCTGACCCTGACCCACCACACATGACAGAACTCCCTCCAGCACTGTGTTCCAGTTGAGCTCCTTGTATTCCATGAAGCAAATACCAAATTCCCAGTGCAGCACCAAGAATCACCACGAAATGTGGAGGATGACCAAATGGTTTCACAGTCAACATGTGGATACACTTAGCTCCCCGTGGCCACAGTTTACCTACAAAGAGAGAATTCAGCACTGCTGCCTCATGTTCATTGGAAAATAAGAAACCATATCCACAAGGTCAAAGAGATGAAGACCCAGCTTTGATGGTCTTTCTAGAAAGGAAGCTAAAGCTCCTGACAACAACATATGTTTTAAGTGCCCAACCTCAGAGACAGTTTCTCAAGAAGTCTTTAGGCAGGCAGAGGTCCATGATTGTGGAGTTTTTACCCTGTCCCTTACTTTTGGAAACTCCTCTACCACTTCCAAGGTTGTAAACTCCTGATCGTATTCCATTCCAGATATGTAGTCATGGATTTTCTAACTCTTCTCCTCTAATTGTGTCTTACTTGGGGCGAAGGTGATATCTAGGTGTTGTTCTTGATGAGAGTGGGAAGATTTTTGTTTACCACATATTTGCATACACATTGGATTAATTTTCCTATTTTCCATTCGATATACTGAATCCCTGACACTAACTCACACCCTACTAGACTCTGATTACTAATCCTAATATGATGGAGGAAAGTAACCCAAACATTATAGAAACATAAGCAGTTCAGAGGAGGCATGGTGTATAGTTGGACTTGCTTTTTGCATGATAAATGGTAGGTGTTATAAATATATTCAATTATTAATTGAAATAGTTCTCCATTGTTTTTAATGTTAACTTATTTCTGAATTCCTGTCTCCATTTCTCTGGAGCCTATTCAGCACATGTATTTTTATATGCACATATAGAATCCTACCTGGTATCACACGTACATTTTTGTGAGGTGGCTGACTTTGCAGATACAAATTGTGAGAAGAGATCACTCCTCCTAAACGCTTTTGGATCTTAAAATTCCACCTATGGGTGAGGTTCCTAGTTGAACAACATTGTACATAAATCCATGTTCACTAAAATGAATACTTCTTAATCTGTGGATGATATATATTTCATGATAAATTTTGATACGCATATATATTTATATATTGCTACTTTTTAATGTATCTGTGATATATATATATATATATATATATATATATATATATATATATATATTATACACCCTCCGATTTTTCAAAATATGAAATATATGTGTCTTATATACACTCCCTAAATTTATTCCTGTCATGAATGTTGATTTATAATAAAATGTTCACAAGATTATGCTCAGATATATTCATCCACCTGAAATATATATTTGATTCCTAGTACTGAAAACTAACTTTAGTAAATGGTCCTTTCAAATCCTAATGTTTCTACAGTAACTGACCCAGTTTAACATCAATGCAAGTAGATTCCTATGGGACATGATATGTATTTTGACATTCATTTTCATTCAACACTGGTACATTACTATTTTTTTCAGTTTTTGCACATCATAGGATATATATTTCATCCACAAGTTAGGAAATTTATACGTTTTTTTTATACTTACAATCACTTCCTGCTTCAGAACACATGTATTCCTCTATGTTTCTTGACTCGTCTTTTCATGAGACTTCTTTCCAAACACCTAATTTTTCATTTTCATAATCACTTTTGAAACTAAACTCACACACCCTTCATGATAAAACATAACCCTAATATGACCATTAGATGCATTACTCGTTGGAATGAATGATTGTATATCAATATAAGACTTCTTATATATTTTCAGATATCAATTCAATCCATGATTTAAAGTGGAAACAGCTATATTATTTATTCACAGTATTGTCAATTCATGCATTACTTCTATATTCATAGGAACAACTCTGTGTACCCCCAACACTAATTTATACCTCTTCAAAATATTGCTCCCAGAAATGTTAGAAATAATATGCATGTCACCTGATCTACATATACATTTTATCACTGTAATATTCTGATCACAAAATGCAAAGGTCAAACTTATGATTGTAGCACATCCTAAATGGAAAGTGATCCTGGATTATTAAAAACATCCATGTCCAGGTTGCCTAATGCTCTCCAATGTCAATCATATTTGTGACTACATATTTGTTTCTTCCTAAGATTATATATTGAAACTCAACCTGGTTGATCATGTCTAATCCTATCATTCACTTTATACATTGCCTGATTTCATAATGTGTGTATTGATATCTGATTTCCTACATATTTTCTCCAGTTCATCATTGTTACTGACTCTTCACATGTGCTGACATTTACATTCACTCTCTAACCGAAACCCTATTGCTAAGAAACTTTTGTTCCAAAACCTATACACAGTCTTCTTCCTAAACCTACCAACTATATTCCTAATCCTACTGACTATCCCTTTTTGAATGCATGTTCTCTTCTACATTTAATTATCCAAGTAAAGGTCGGGTGAGGTCGAAGGAAGAGACCACCAAGAGACTATCTCATGCAACAGCAAAGGGTTTATTGGGGGTCCAGCATGCTGATGCTCAGAGCTCACTTGAATAGAGTAGAGAGCCCTTAGAACAGCTTAAGCAGAGCTTATACACTTTCCTTGGTGACGGCAGGGAGGGAAGTTTATTGATGGGTCAGGGCGAGTGGTCAGTTTGCATGCAACCCAGTGAGGGAGCACATTCTGCAGTTAGTCAGTTGGGGACAGCATATTCTGGGAACAAGATTAGCAAACATTTCTCAAGATTTCAACAGTGTTTTGTTAAGCATACAGGAAAAAAGGAAGTGAAAAGTGCCTATTTTATTAATCTTTCATTCCCCACTTCTTCTTCTGGCTACTCTTAATGATAAAAGTGATCATTGCGGGGTGTCACATTCTATGTTTGCTAGTGGGGTATTACCATAAGTTTAACTCGTCCAATTTGAGCTTGGAGAAAAGAAATTACACGGTTGAGCAAACAGGGTTTTATAGTTAGCAATAATATGAGGATTATTATTGAAATGGCCAGGGTTGATAAATGCGTAGTTAACCAGGGGGACTGTGTGAACCAAGACTCAAACCACCCTTTTTGGGCCTCTCTCTCTCAATGACACTCTTCAAGGCATCTTTTTAATTTACTCCTAGATTTTTTTAAAACTCCAGTATGGTTGGCAAAAACACAAGATTCTCCATCAATGCAGAACAAAGGCCCCCTTCTCTCATGAAGAGGAGGTTCAACCCTCGCCTGTTCTGTAAAACAACTTCAGAGAGAGAGGTTAAAGATTCCTGCAAAGCCAAGATTGAGGTTCCTAATATCTTTAAGTTTTGGTCAATTGCTGCTTCTAATTGTGTCATTTGTTGTATCCCATGGACCAAGGCAGTGGTTCTTGTGCTCACGCCTGCAGCAACTCCTATTCCTAATAGGATGGCTAAAGTGATGGATATATGTTCTCAGTGGAACCGGGTTTTATGCCCCCTTATTTGATCTTCAAATGAACCTGCATTATGATAAAGCACTCTGGGAAACCTCTGCACCTTTACAAAATTAATCACATCGTCTTGACAATTTCATGAAAACATAAACAATGTTTAAGTCTATAGAATTATACTGTTGTAGAGACGGACATGGCAAGGCACCTAAGATACTACCAAAAACAGGGAAACTTTCCATTTTATTTGCAACCGGATTCAGAGGGCATTACTTCTGTTATAATCAATTAATTCCCTGAAACCCACGTTTAGGTAGTTTCAGAATTTTGTACCCAACATATAAGGGAAGGGGCGCAGAAGTTCACAGCCAGCAGAAGTTCACAAAAAGCAGATTTTTTCTGTTTTTTTCCTCTGTTCTGGGCAAGTTAACTTTTCAAGGCCACCTGGGTGAAGGAGAGCTTTTTTTTCCCTTTATTTTTTCCCCCTTCCAGCTGTTACCATGGAGCCCAGTTGGTAACTTCTTTATCTTAGAAATGTAGCCATCTCTGTGAAACCCCAGCTCAATGCCAAAGGCCGTGTTCACATATTTTGTGAAAAACTAGTAAGGGGGTGTCTAACTTAGGAGTGCTGATATTTTTAGCCAGTGGCCAAGTACAACAGGGCAACAGGAAAAGAGGAAGTTTATCTACTTTGAAGTCTTTCATGGGGACTCTTTTGCTGAAAGTCCTAAAGTCAGCCATGCTGAAGACTTCTGTAGAATTTCAGTTAATGTTTTTCTGTGGGCCTGGAACAGAGGGGGGGGATGGGGAAGGCGTGGCTTTGAGCAGCTCCGTGGATCTGAGAATGAGGTAGCAGAGATGTGAAAGAATACTGGGAAAGGGGTTTGTGATTTTCCTAGCAACAAAAAGGTGAGCAGTAGAACAGGTAGAGCAGAGGGGAAGATGGGAGTTAGTATTCCTAAAAGCCTGTGAGGGACTTTAAATTCTTAGTAATCTGTTTTCAGTGATGACAAAGAAACTTTAAAGGCCATTTTCACTAAATCTTGGATAGGGGTCTGAGGGTTCTCCTCAGCTGGTTTGAGCTTTGGGTTAGCTGGTAAGAGGAACTGGTGGGACCCGGTGCGGGCACTGACTGGAGAAGAGAGGAGTGATTCGGTGGAGGGTTACCTTAGTACCTGCTACCTCAGCAAGGGGGCAATGGTCTTAGATCCGGCGGAGGTTTGGGTTTTTGATCTAGTAATTGGAGGGGAGAAATCATGTTGCTGAGGTGAGAGTGACAGCAGAGAGTCTGGAGCAGAAGGCTGAGTGTGAGGACCTATTGGAGAAGCATAGTTCAGGATGTGAGCGAAGGAGGGAAAAGGCCTCCACATAGGGAAATCTCCTTTCACCCTTTTGAGGACTTTCAGAAGTCAAAAAGGTCAGGCAGAATTTGAGCATCTAGAGACCCCTCTGGGGGCCATCGGTTTTGGTGATCTAATTGGTAATAGGGCCAATGTTGTGTACAGAAGTTGATGAGGAGTTTGGGTTCCATCATGCACTGCCTGTATGATCACAACCCTATGACTTACAGAAGAAGTCGGCATTCCCCCCACACAACCGTGACTGTTTGTGGCTTTGGTAGTCCACCGGGCAAACATAGTAATCTAGGCTAGCCAACCTGCATCTGGCTTGCGTGTCCCTACATCCATAATGATTGTTTCCATTATCAATGGTGCAGAATGGATTTAATGGAAATTTAGTGGGATCCTCTTCATCAGGTATATCCCAATAGGAAAGACCTATAGCCAGCTGACAAATGTCTGGGTGGATAGATGTCCACCAAGTCCCTAAGTGGGCTGTATGCGAGATAGATCATACTTCTTTACCAGTAGGATTTGTGATCAGCCATTGCTGCTGAACGGGTTGAATAGGTTTAGGATTACTGGTCGTCAAGGGGAGAGTGTATAGCCTTAGACACAGGGTAAATACACAATTTGAAAGTTTTACCAATTTTTTCCTGTTTCAAGCCAGAGTCTGGACAGGGTCAGGCTTGAGATGAGAGGTATGGATCCAGGAAGTGATTCTTTCTACCTTTACCGCTGTAGGTGTTATAAGTAGCACCTTGTATCGTCATTTCCAGTGGGGTTCCAGGGATGACACCTGATGTCGACTTACATAGATGAAGTCTCTTACTTGATATTGATGTAGAGTCCACTCGTCCCCAGGTTGATAGGCATTGGCCATCTGTTTTCACAGGTATCCCTGAGTTCTTTCAAGAGGTTTAATTCAGTCAAGCAATGGGGTGTGGAAGGAATTGTTAGGTCTTAGAGTTGGGGTTAGGTCCCTTACTGAAGGAGGGGCACCATGGACAATTTCATAGGGGGTGAAGTTACACGAAGAAACAGAGGGAGTATTTCTTCCATGAAATAGTGCATAAGGCAGGAGCATAGTACAATCTATTATGCAGGTTTCTAAGCTTAATTTCGTTATGGTCTCTTTAATGGTTCTATTCATTCTTTCTACCTGTCCTGAACTCGGTGGTCTATAAGCACAATATAACTTTTAATTAATCCCCAGGGTTTTGCCTAACCCCTGACTTACCTGGGCTACAAACGCCAGTCCATTATCAGACCTTATTACTTAAGGCAGGCCGCATCTTGTAAAAATAACTTTCAGGATCTTCTTGACGACCATTTGCACTGTTTCGTTTTTTTTTTCTTTTTTCCTGGAAAAGGCTTCAATCCATCCTCAAAATATATCTACAAAGACTAGGCGATATTTAATTTCAAACCTTGCTGGCTTAATTTTAGTAAATTCCACTTCCCAGAATTGTCCTGGTCTGGTTCCTCGTAGGTGCGTTTTTGCAGGAAGCTTGGAATGGTAAGCATTATCCATGACAGACCTGACAGGCTTTTGTTACCCATTCAGTTATTTCCTTTTGCTTTGAGTCGGTTAGTAAAAAACTCTGTTCTTGATCCTTCAGGAATGAATGCAATTTCTTTGAACCAAGTTGAGTGAGTTGATGTACATTTTCTACTGACATATATAGAGCCGTGACTATAGGAGTTTTTACTGAAGGATTTAGAAATTCCACTTGTGGTCCTTCAGGGTTAAAAGTTATTTTGGCCCGGAGCTTGGTGAGCAGATCTCTGCCCATCAATGGGGCCGGGCATTCTGGGATTACTAAGAACGAGTGATGGATTTTTCCTTTCCCCTGGTCCATGGTCCTCTTAGTTGTCCAAGCCTGATATTTTCTGCCATTAGCCCCTTGAATTAGACACCTTTTATTTGATAGAGAGACCAATGGGGCCTTAAGGGCAGAGTATATTGCCCCTGTATCCACTTCAAAGTTTGCTGGGGTCCCCTCCACTTCAAAATTTACCCTGAGCTCTCGGAGGGGATCTGAGCCCCAACGTTCTTAGTCATCCTCCAGAGTCAGAATGGCTGGCTAGAGTGGCTGTCTCTTTCAATGGCACTCTTTGAAGCAGTGTCCTTTTTCTTTACAGTAGGCACATTAAATTGAGGCCAGGGGTGGCCTCTAGTATGGGCCCCGATATCCATTCCTGTCTCCATGTTTCTTATTTCTGGCCTATTTGTTGTTGTGACCAGGACCTTAGTCAATGCCTTAGTCTGTCTTTTGTTTCTTTTATCCTCCCTTTGCTCCCTACTCTTCCTCAGTTTCTCTCTTATAGTATACCTTCTCGGCTACTCTGACTAAATCTCTCAAAGTCATATCTTGTAATCCATCTAAGCATTGTAACTTTCTTTTAATATCCAGTGCAGCTTGCCCATAAAGGCCATCTTGACAGATGCCTTTTGATCCTCTGCCTGAGGATCGAAAGGAGTATATCTCCTATATGCCTCCATAATTCTCTCTAAAAACATAGAGGGAGATTCATCAGGCCCTTGAATAATCTCTCTTAACTTGGCAAAATTTGTTAGTCGCCTAGCGGCCACTAAGATACCCACAATTAGAAACCAGCGATAAGTGGACAGATGCTCCCTACCTTCAAAGGTGTTGGGGTCCCAGTTTCGTCGATTCAAGGGAAAGCCGGGTTGAATATGTTGGGAAGTTTTGTCGGTCACCCATCTGGTCAGAGGATATTTTCTCCAGCATCCAGGAGGATTCTCTTTTGTTTCTCTATCATGAAGAGACAACCCTAGGTGTTGTTGACAGTCATCCCAAGTAGGCTGGTGTGAAAACATCAATGACTCAACCACACCTAGGAGCTGGGTGGGGTCCTCGGTAAAAGGGGGATATTTATTTTTCCAGTTATATTGGTCTGAAGAGGAGAAAGGTTAATACTGGTAGGCTTGCATTTTTCCCCCAAGGCCGTTGTCAATCATTGGCCCCTAGGGATGAGGGGGAGCATCATTCGAGTTCCAGGTTTTTCAATCATTCACTGCTGGTGAGTACCTTTAGCTGGGCTAGCTTCCTCCAGAGGAGGAGGGGCTGTGTGTGCTGCGGGGAAATTATCTGGAGGGCGCTGGGCTGGCTTATCTTCCTTAAATGGTGGAGAGGTTGAGTCAGCAGCAGGGGAATCACTTAGAGGGTGTTGGTCTTTGGGGGACGTGGGCAGGAGATAAGGAGGGGGACGAGAGTCCAGTAGAGTCAAATCTTGTGACTCAGGGAGAACAGAGGGTGGAGGAGGAGGAGGAGCAGAGGGTTTGAGAGATCATGGGGGAAGGAGTAGGAGCGGGGGTAGGGGCAAGGAAATGCTTCACCCATGGAGGAGATTTGCAGAGGTCCTGCCAAGTTAAGATATATGGCTGTTGATCCGGATGGATATGTGGCCCTGGCTGAAAGACAATATCCTCTGACTTTTTAAATTAGTGGGAAGTAGAAAGATCCTTCTAGGGGCCATCCGAATCCAAAGGTGGGCCATTCTGAGGCACAGAGAGTCTGGCAGGTCCAGAATTTTACTGAAAAAGAAAGATTCTGAGCCCTTAAGGGTACTTTGGTCCAGTGATCAATGGTCAGGGACAGAGGCATTGAAGTGCTCTGTCCCATAATGAAAGATACACAAACAGTAAAAGCGATGACACACGACACAGACAAGACAAGAAAATAAAGACAGACAATGGAACTTCCAACACTGAGACCAGGACTAAGTATCTGGCCAAACCCGATGGGCTGGCGATACCTAATCTGAAACAAAATATCACTGAGTTGAGGAGACTATTGCTCCTCGATTTCCCGAGTACTCTGGTGCATCCCCCAGGGATGTGGCCTGTGGATCTGTGACACATATGTCAGCCACCATCGGAGAGAGGTCACACTCTTCATTGACAGCCATTTTGCGAAGCCCTAACCTGAAACCTGAAACCAGAAAGAGGCACCATACATACCCCAAGAGGAGCCTGTTGGGGTCTCTCGTTCGCCGCTGCCTGATCTCACTGGAAGCTCCATATGTAAAGGTCAGACGAGCATCGGGTGAAGAGACCACCAAAAGAGTGTCTCATGCAAAAGCAAAGGGTTTATTGGGGGTCCAGCATGCTGGGGCTCAGAGCTCACTTGAATAGAGCAGAGAGCCCTGAGAACAGCTTAAGCAGAGCTTATATACTTTGCTTGGAGAGGGCAGAGAGGGAACTTTATTGTTTGGTCTGGGCGAGTGAGCAGTTTGCGTGCAACCGGGTGAATGAGTACATTCTGCAGGTTGGCAGTTGGGGACAGCACATTCTGGGAACAAGATTAGCAAAGAGTTCTCAAGATTTCAAAAGTGTTTTGTTAAGCATACAGAAAAACGGGAAGTGACATTTACCTATTTTACTAAATTTTCATTACCGAATATACTTTGCCAGATTTCCTAATGTCTCTATTGAAATCTGCTTTCCTACATATTTTCCCCATTTCATCATTGTGACTGACTCTTCACATGTGCTGACATTTACATTCACTCTATACCCGAAACCCCATAGCCTAAGAACTTTTGGTGCAAATCCTATACTCACTCTCCGTTCTAAACTTACCGACTATCGTCCTAATCCTACCGACTATTCTTTTTTTTAATTTTTTTTTCTTAAAGAAAGAGTTAGAGAGAGAGGGAGAGAGAGAGAGAATTTTTTAACATTTATTTTTTTTAGTACTTGGCAGACACAACATCTTTGTTTGTACGTGGTGCTGAGGATCGAACTCGGGCCGCACGCATGCCAGGCGAGCGCGCTACCACTTGAGCCACATCCCCAGCCCCCCGACTATCCCTTTGTGACTGGAAGTTCTCTTTGACAATAAATAATCCAAAGTACAAGGTCCTATGCATTTGTATATTGATTTATCTGAGACATCTGTGCAGAAAATAAATCAATGCTAAATATTGCAATCAAGGGCCCAACACCCTTCTGGGCTTCAAATATTACCTTTATTTCTGTTTTCGTGCTTATATTTCACCTATATATTCTTGAAAATATCGAAGGTTTGCCATACCATTATTCATCCAGCAGAATGATTCCTAACCCCAATCGAAACTGTTATTAACCCTAACCATACACTCTTCCCTCAATCTAACTTTACAGAAGAGCAGGGACAGAGTTGGTCTTACAATACAGGAATTTACGGTTTCTTCCAACTGCTGAGAAACTCAAAGGTCCACGCAAAAATGATCCCTGGAGAAGTTGTAGGCACATATGTACGAACTGAGAGAGCAAAAGTCATCTTCCATTGAAAACAACCTGGTCAGGATGAAGGGATGTGTCTGAATCAGCCTCTCTCTTCTTAATATGGAGAAGAAGGACCAAACTAGGCCAGTGTGGAGAGCACTTCCCGGGTGCCTATGGTTGATATACCATTCTAACTTGTGAAAGTGTCACAGGATGTAGGGGCAGCCTCCATTTTATGGGACACTTTGAAGCAACTGTTAGGACAAAGTGGTTGCCAAGGCAGTGACCTCATTCAGATCTTAAAGGAAGTAACCTCACCTAACATCCTTTGTGATGGAACTCTCTGAACTTGGGATCCAGGAAGCCAGGCACCCAAATTCAGTCTCAGTCCCAGTCCCAGTCGCAGTGGTTTCAATTGTTCAGATTTACCAAGGACAGAGTCAGTCTTTGTTGGTACCTATGGAGGTGAGGATGCCCAAATGCCAGGAAAGCTCTGAAGAGTGGCCTTTCCTGAGAAAGCAGTTAGTGGATCACCGCTGGCTCCTGAGAACTTCACAGTGTTGACCAAGGAGACCAGATCTGAGACAGGACAGGCCATTTCGGGGTAACATAGTATGGCCCACCAATCAGAGGACACTATGGATAATCACAGACTGACTTGGGGGAAGAAGGTGTCTTTGTGGATGTGGGTGTTGGTTTGTGGTTTTGTCTCATGTTCTGAGAATAGGTAATAAAGGCGGTTTTTTGGTTTGAAGTGAATTGTTTCTAATAAGTCTTTTGAAAAGGCGAGTGTTTCTAAGTCTGTGTATCCCACTGTGTCCGTGGTTCTAGACATTAGAAAAGAGAATGCATCAATGGATGTCTCCTGTCTAGTAGAAATCTTCCCAACATTCATCCTGCCAATTTATGAATGGACTGCGGCTTGCCTTATGAATGGGCAACACCTACTATCTTCCTAAGATTATATTTTGTTCCTGAATCCACTCCACTCTCTAGAATAGGCTCATGGTTATGTGTCCAATATATATACCACCTCCAAGCTCTGTGACATGGCCATGTACTGGATAGCTAAAGGGAATGGCGAGCATCTCAGAAAACTCAGATATCAGTGTGACCAGGAAAGTCTCAGTGGAGAAATCCTGCTTTGGGCCATTTGCTTACCTATTGTTCTGTTGCCCTGAATTTCAGGAAGCTTTTTGCCTCAGACCACCCCTTTGTGAAGCCTGAAGAAATGAGTTGCCAAATGCAAATGAATGGGCATCACCTGTGGCTCTTTGCTTGATTGCTTTGGAAAGGGATGTGTCTGAATCAGCCTCATGACCCTATGTGAGGCTGTGGCTTAGATTCTTAGCACCTGATGGATCTAAAGAAAGATACCATGTGTGCATCCAAAACCAAAATGGCCAAATGAGCAGTCATTGTGGATTAAGTCTTTTGCTTTCCTCTGTTAGGTTCCTGAAATCCATCAAGTGAGAATAGGGATAATTTGGGTCAAAAGAGTTCTTCAAACCCTGCAGAGACTAGCCCAGAGGTGCTTGGCTTTTCTCATGACTCCAAATCACATAAAGAATCTATACCTGAAAGTAAGTAGGCCCCAAATTGGAGATGCAGAGCAGTATTAAGTGCAGGCCTATTTAATCACTCTTGGTTCTCAGGAAGGGTGTCCAGGCCACCCTGACTTTAGGCAAATGAGGGGCAAGGGAAATTATTTGGATACTTTCTTTGTCTGCACCCCTCATGGAAATTTCCAGCCAGAGGTTTTGATAAGTGTCTATATGGAGGATGTTGAGGGCCATGTGGGAGTGTTTTGGTTTTAATTCTGGTCATTTGTGTGGCGGTTGAAAGAGATGACTTAGTTCACCTGGGCTTGAACTCTGGTGTTATTCCCCTTAGAGACTGAATTCTGGAACTGTCCTCAGAGAAGTATTGCCATGAATTGTGTTGGGATTTTAGGAGGCAACACATGAGAGTCACCCTGAAATCTGAGATCTAGGCCAAGGTGGCTTCCACAGAGCACTGGGAATCTCAGCCAGCATTTCACGTGATTTTATTCTGAAAGTCTTGGCAGCCATAATTGAGAGTCAAAACACACATGGACCTCACATTTTAGACCTCAATGGGCCTGGATTCATGTGAAATATTGGCCACTCTTTGGGAAGCCTTGCCTGTGAGAGTTCTCCAGAGATTTCTTTGAAATGAGCTTCCTCACCATTTAATGTTTCCTAAATAATTTGAAACCCACAGTGCCTCCAACTTCATCTTTGAAAAATAGCTATGTACATACCATGGATTTTTTGAAATTTCCATGACCAGGTGGCAATGGAGAAACTTTGGATGACTTGTTGCTGATCATGAGTGTACCAGACTGTGCTTGGATTTACTTGGTTTCATGAAAACAATGTAGAAAAGAGATCCCTGTAAGTTGGAGACTGCTGATTAGTGGGCCTAGAGCAGTGGTGTGCAGGTATGTGATAAAACATCTGTGGTGGTACCATGTGGATCTGCCCTTGGATTCCAAATGGCTTGAGACTGACATGGTGATGTCAGCAGACCCTTATATATAAAAGCATCTTGTTATATGGAGAGGTTTCAGGGCAATGTTCAGAATCAGATTGCTATGGACAAGCGGGCAAGCTATGTGGGGTAGAAGCCTGGTTGGTGCATTTTCCTGCAGACCTTGACCCACCACACGTGACAGAACTCCCTCCATAACTGGTACCTGTTGAACTCCTTGTATTTCCTGAAGCAAATACCAAATTCACCATGCAGAAGCAAGAAACACCTCGAAAAGTGGAAGATGATCAAAAGGCTTCACAGTCCACATGGGGAGACACTTAGACCCCAGTGGCCACAGTTTACCTACAAAGAGAGAATTCAGCACTGCTTCCTCATGTTCATTGGAAAATAAAAAAAAAAAAAACATATCCTCCAGGTCACAGAGATCAGACCCAGCTTTGTTGGTCTCACTAGAAAGGATGCTAAAATTCCTGACAACAACATATATTTCAAGTGCCCAACCTCAGAGGCAGTTTCTCAAGAGTCTTTAGGCTCAATGAGCTCCATGTTTGTGAAGTGTTTACCCTGTCCCTTACTTTTGACAACTCCTCTACCACATCCAATATTGTGAACTCCTGAATATTTTCCATTTCAGATATGTATTCACAGATTTCCTAACTCTTCTTCTCTAATCGTGTCTTATTTGGGGCAAAGGTAATGTAAAGGCAATGTTCTGGATGAGAGTGGGAATATTTTTGTGTAGCACATATTTGCATACACATTGGATTCATTTTCCTATTTTCTATTCGAATTACTGAATTCCTGACACTAACCCATACCCTAATAGACTCTGACTACTAATCCTAAAATGATGGACAAAAATAACCAAACAGAATGGAAATGAAAGCAGTTCAGAGAAGGCATGGTGTATAGTTGGACTTTCCTTTTGCATGATAAAGTGTAGGTGTTTTAAATCTAGTCAATTTTTAATTGAAATAGATCTCCATGTGTTTTTAAAGTTAACAAATATGTGAATTTCTGTCTCCCTTTCTCTGTAGCCTGTTCAGCACATGTATTTTTATATGCAAATATAGAAACATAACTGGTATCACACGTACATCCTTGTGAGTTTGGCTGTCTTGGGAGATACAAATCATGGGAAGAGATCACTCCTCCTAAACGCTGTTGGAACTTAAAATTCAACCTATGGGTGAACTTCCTAGTTGAACAATATTATACATAAATCCATGTTCAGTAAAATGATTATTTTTGGATCTGTGGATGATATATGTTTCATAGTGAATTTTGATTGGCATGCATATTGATACATTTTAGTGTCTGTGTGTGTGTGTGTGTGTGTGTGTGTGTGTGTGTATATATATATATATATATATATACATAAATGCACACACACACACACACACACATATCTCTATATATATATACACTCTCAAGATTTTTTAAAATATGAAATATATGTTTCTTATTATACACTCCCTAAATTTATTCGTGTTCATATATGTAAATTTATAGTCAACATTTCACAAGATTATTCTCATAAAAATTCATCCACTTGAAATACGTATTTGTTTCCTACTACTGAAAACTAACTTCAGTGAATAGTGCATACAAATCATAATATTTCTACAGTAACTGACCCAGTTTAGCATCAATGCAAGTAGATTCCTATGGGATATGATGTGTATTTTGACGTTCATTTTCATTCAACACTGGTGCATTACTATTTTTTCATTTTTTGCACATCATAGGATATATATTTCATCCACAAGTTAGGAAATTTATAGGCTTTTTTTATACTTACCATCAAATCCTGCTTCAGAACATATGAATTCCTCTATATTTCTTGACTCATCTTTTTATGAGATTTCTTTCCACACACATTATTTTCCATTTCCATAATAACTTTTGAAGCTAAACTCACACACCCTTCATGATAAAACATAACCCTAATATTACCATTAGATGTATAACTCGTTGGAATGAATGATTGTATATCAATATAAGATTTCTTACGTATTTTCAGATATCAATTCAATCCATGATTTAAAGTGGAAACAGTATATTATTTATTCACAGTATTGTCAATTCATGCATTACTTCTACATTCATAGACACAGGGTACAACTCTGTGTACCCCCAATACTAAGTTATATCTCTTCAAAATATTGCTCCAAGAAATGTTAGAAGAAATACTCATGTCACCTGATCTACATATACATTTTATCACAGTAATATTCTGATCACAAAATGCAAAGGTCACACTTCTGATTGTAGCAAATCCTAGATGGAAAGTGATCCTGGAATACTAAAAACATCCATGTCCAGGTTGCCTTATGCTCTCCAATGTCAATCATATTGGTGACTACATATTTGTTTCTTCCTAAGATTATATATTGAAACTCAACCTTATTGATAATGTCTAATCCTATCATTCACTTTATACTTTGCCTGGTTTCATAATGTGTGTATTGATATCTGATTTCCTACATAATTTTCCCAGTTCATCATTGTGACTGACTCTCCACATGTGCTGAAATTTACATTCACTCTCTAACCGAAAACCTAGGGCTATTGAACTTTTGGTCCAAATCCTATACTCACTCTTCTTCTGAAACAGACCGACTATCTTCCTAATCCTAACAACTATCCCTTTTTGACTGGATGAACTCTTCTACATTCAATCATCCAGGGTACAAGGTGATATGCCATTGTATATTGATTTATCTGAGACATCTGTGCGAACGAAATTCAATGCTAAGTATTCCAATCAAGGACCCAATGCCCTTCTGGGCTTAAAATCTTACCTAGATTTCTGTTTTCATACTTATATTTCACATCTATATTCTTATAAATATCCCAGGTTCCCAATACCATTATTCATCCAGCAGAATGATTCCTAACTCAAATCGAACATGTTATTAACCCTAATCATACATTGTTCCCTCAATCTAACTTTATAGAAGAACAGGGACAGAGTTGGTCTTAATATAGAGGAATATAGGGGATCTTCCACCCGCTGAGAACCTCAAAGGTCCATGCAGAAATTATCCCTGGGGAAGATGAAGGCAGCTATAAAGGACCTGAGAGGGCAAAAGTCATCTTGTAAGGCAAACAACCTGGTTAGGATGAAGGGATGTGTGTGAATCAGGCTCTCTCTTCTTAATGTAGAGAAGATGGACCAAACCAGTTCTGTGTGAGAGCTGTTCCTGGGTGCCTATGGTTGATATACCATTCTAAGTTGTGAAAGTGTCACAGAAAGTAGGGGCAGCCTCCATCTCATGGGACCCTTTGAAGGAACTGTTAGGACAAAGTGGTTGCCAAACCAGTGACCTCATTCAGTTCCAAACGGAAGTGACCTATCTCACTTCCTTGGTCTTGGAACACTCTGAACTTGGAATCCCCGAAGCCAGGCACACAGAACCAGTCCCAGACCCAGTCCCAGTGGGCTCACTTGTTTGGTTTTACCAAGGACAGAATCAGTCTTTCTTGGTACCTACTGATTTGAGAATGGCCAAATGCCAGGAGAGCTTTGGAGAGTGGCCTTCCCTGAGAAAGAAGGTAGTGGCTCAAAGCTGGCTCCTGACAACTTCAAAGAGTTGGCCAAAAATTCCAGCTCTGAGACAGTACAGGGCATTTTGGGGGAACATAGTATGGTACAACAGTCAGAGGAAATTCCGAGAGTCAAAGACCTACTTGGGGGAAGAAAGTCCTATGTTGTTGTGGGTGTGAGTTTGTTGTTTTGTCTCATGTTCTGAGAATTGGTAGGAAAGGCAGTTTGTTTGATTTGAAGTGGACTGTTTCTAGTAAGTCGTTTGACAAGGCAAGTGTTTCTATGTCTATGTATCCCACTGTGTTTGTAGTTGTAGACTTTAGAAAACATAATGCATCAATGAATGTGTCCTGTCTAGTACAATGTTTCCCAAAATTCATACTGCCCAATTCATGATTGGACTGCAGCTTTCCTTATGGATGGGTAGCAATGACTAACTTCCTAATTTCCTGTTTTATTCCTGAATTCTGGCCACTCTCCAGAATAGGCTCATGGTTTTCTGTCCAAGATATGTACCACCTCCAAGCTCTGTGACATGGCCATGTACTGGAGAGCTGAAGGAAATGGGAGCATCTCAGGAAACTCAGATATCAGTGTGAACAGTAAAGACTATGTGGAGAAACCCTGCTTTGGGAATTTTGCTTACCTATGGTTCTGGTGCTGTGAATATCTAGAAGGTCTTTGCCTTAGGCCACCCCTTTGTGAATCCTGAAGAAAAGAGTTTTCAAATGGAAATGAATAGGCATCACCTGTGGCTCTTTGTTTTATTGCTTTGTAAAGAGATGTGTCTTAATCAGCATATTTTCCCAGTGTGATTATTTGGAGAAGTAGATCAGTATTAATGGCAGGCCTATTTGATCATTCCTGGTTAACAGGAAGGGTTTCCAGGCCACCCTGACTTTAGGCAAATTAGAGGCAAGGGAGATTATTTTGGGCACTGTCTTGGTATGCACCCCTCATGGAAACCTCAACCCAGGGGTTATGATGAGTGTCTATATAAAAGAAGATGAGGGCCATGTGGGAGTGTTTTGGTATTAATTGTGGTCAGTTGTGTGGCAGTAGGAAGAGATTCCTGGGTCAACCTGGGCTTGAACTATGGTGTGATTCCCCTTAGAGACTGAGTTTTGGAACTGAACTCAGAGAAGTATTACCATGAATTCTGTTGGGATATTAGAAGGCCATGCATGAGAATTGCCCTTGGAGACTGAGATTTAGGCCCAGGATGGCTTTCCACAGAGCACTGGGAATCTCAGCTAGGATATCACATTATTTTATTCTGAAAAACTTGGCAGCCATACTTGAGAGTCAAATCACACATGGAACTCACATTGTAGACCTCAATGGGCCAGGCTTCATTTGACCTTTTGGCCACTCTTTGGGAAGACTTGCCTGTGAGAGTTCTCCTGAGCTTTCATTGAAATGAGCTTCCTCACCATTTAATGGTTCCTGAATGAATTGAAACCCACAGTGACACCAACTTCATCCTTGAAAAATGGCTAGATAAATACCATGGAATATTTGAAATTCCCAAGAGCAGGTGGCACTGGAGAATCTTTGGATGTTCTGTTGCTGATCATGAGTGTACCAGACAATGCCTTGATTTACTGGGTTTCATGAAAATGGTGTAGAACAAAGGTGCCAGTACGTTGGAACCTGCTTAGTAGTGGGCCTAGAGCAGTGGTTTGCAGGTGTATGATAAAACATCTGTGATGGGGCCACATGGATCTGCCATTGGCTTCCAAATGCCTTGTGACTGACATGGTGCAGCCAGCAGACCCTTATATGTTAAGGCATCTTGTTACATTGAGAGGTTTTAGGGCAATGTTCAGGATTGGGTTGCTGCAGACAAGGAGGCAAGCTTTGTTGAATAGAAGCCTGGTTGGGGCATTCTCCTGCACACCCTGACCCACCACACGTGAGAGTACTCCCTCCAGCACTGTGTCCCCGTTGAACTCATGGTATTTACTGATGCCAATACCAAACTCCCAGTGCAGCAGTAAGAATCACCAGGAAAAGTGGAGGATGACCAAATGGCTTCCCAGTCCACACGAGGAGACACTTAGCTCCCAGTGGCCACAGTTTACCTACAATGAGGGAATTCAGAACTGCTGCCTCATGTTCACTAGAAAATAAGAAACTATGTCCTTCAGGTCACATATATGCAGATCCAGCTTTGATTGTCTCACTACAAAGGAAGCTGAAGCTCCTGACAACAACATATATTACAAGGTCCCAACTTCAAAGGCAGTTTCTCAAAGAGTCATTAGGCCAGCAGAACTCCATATTTGTGGAGTATTTACCCTATCCCATACTTTTGGAAATTTCTCTACCGCCTCCAAGGCTGTGAACTCCTGAGCATTTTCATTTCCACATACGTATTCACATATTTTCTAACTCTTCTCCACTAATTGTGTCTTAATTGGGGCGAAGGTTATGTCAAGGCATTGTTCTGGATGAGAGTGGGATGATTTTTGTGTAGCACATATTTGCATACACATTAGATTCATTTTCATATATTCCATTTGAAATACTGAATCCCTGACATTAACCCATAACCTACTAGACTCTGACTACTAATCCTAATATGATGGAGAACAAGAAACCTAACAGAATAGAAATACAGGCCGTTCATAGGAGGCATGGTGTATACTTGGACTTCCCTTCTGCTTTATCAAGGGTATGTGTTATAAATCTAGTAAACTTTTCATTGTAATAGTTCTCCATGTGTTTTTAAAGTTAACACATATGTAAATTTCTGTCTCCCATTCTCTGTAGCCTATTCATCACATGTATTTTTTATGCATATTTAGAATCCTACCTGGTATCACAAGTACATTTTTGGAAGCTCGCTGATTTTGAAAGATACATATTGTGATAAGATATCACTCCCCCTAAATAATGATGGAACTGAAAATTAAACCTATTGGTGAATTTCCTAGATGAGCAACATTATATATAAATCGATGTTCAGTAAAATGAATATTTTTGGATATGTGGATGATATGTATTACACGGTGAATTTCGATTAGCATTTATATTGCTACATTATAATGTCTGTGTGTGTCTATCTATCTATCTATCTATCTATATATATATATATATATATATATATATATATATATATATACTGTCCAGATTTTTCAAAATATGAAATATATATGTCTTATTATACATTCCCTAAATTCACTCATGTTTCTATATGTGGTTTATAATCAACTTTTCACAAGATAATTCTCAGAAATATTCATCCGCCTGAAATACATATTTATTTCCTAGTACTGAAAACTAACTTCAGTGAATGGAGCTTACAAATCCTAATATTTCTACAGTAACTGAATCAGTTTAACATCAATGCAAGTAGAATCCTACGGGACATGATGTGTATTTTGAAGTTTATTTTTATTCAATATTGGTACATTATTATTTTTTCAGTTTATGGACATCATAGGATATATCATTTCATCCACAAGTTCAAAAATGTATAGGCATTTGTTTCACTTTCAATCACTTCCTGCTTCAGAACACATGTATTCCTCTAAGTTTCTTGACTGGTCTTTTCATGAGATTTTATACCAAACACATTAATTTTGATTTTCATAATCACTTTTGAAGCAAAACTCACATACCATTCATATTAATTATCACTCTGATATTACCATTAGATGTATAACTGGTTTGAATGAATGATTGTATGTCAATATAAGATTTCTTATATCTTTTCAGATATCAATTCTATCCATTATTTAAAGTGGAACCAGTTATATTATTTATTCACACTATGGTCTATTCATGCATTATCTCTATATTCATAGACACAGTGTACACCTCTTTGTACCCCCAATACTAATTTATACGTTTTCAAAATATTGCTCCCTGAAATGGTGGATGTGGACTCATGTCACCTGATCTTTATATACATTTAATCACAGAAATATTCTGGACACAAAATGCAAAGGTCACACTTATGATTGTATAAAAGCCCAAATGGAAAGAAAACATGGATTACTAAAAACATCCATGTCCAGGTTCCCTAATGCTCTCAAATGTCAATCCTATTGGTGACTACATATGTGTTTCTTCTTAAAATTATATATTCAAACTCAACCCAATTGAAAATGTCTAATCCTATCCCTCACTTTATACTTTGCCTGATTTCATTATGTCTCTATTGCTATCTGCTTTCCTACATATATTCCCCAGTTCATCATTGTGACTGACTCTTCACATGTGCTAACATTTACATTCACACCCTAATAAATAACCTATTGCTAAAGAACTTTTGTTCCAAATCCTATACTCACTCTTCTTCCTAAACATACTAACTATCTTCTTAATCCTACCGAGTATCCCTTTTTGACTGGATGTTCTCTTCTACATTCAATCATTCAAGGTACAAGGTCTTATGCTATTGTATATTGATTTATCTGAGACATCGGTGCAGAATGTAATTCAACGCTAAGTATCACAATTAAGGGCCCAATGCCCTTCTGGGCTTCAAATCTTACTTAGATTTCTTTTTTCATACATATATTTCATCTCTATATTCTTAAAATAATCACAAGTTTCCAATACCATTATTCATGCAGCAGAATAATTCCTAACCCAAATGGAACATGTTATTAACACTAACCATACACTGTTTGTGTTAATAACGTGTTTACAGAAGAGCAGGGACAGTGTTGATCTTACAATACAGGAATGTAGTGGATCTTCCATCTGCTGAGAACCTCAAAGCTCCATGCAGAAATGATCCCTGGAGAAGATGTAGGCAGGTATGAAGGACCTGAGAGAGCAAAAGTTATCTTCCATTGCAAACAACCTGGTCAGGATGAAGGGATGTTTCTGAATCAGCCTCTCTCATCTTAATGTAGAGAAGATGGACCAAACCAAGACTGTGTGGAGAGCTGTTCCTGGTTCCCTATGGTTGATATACCATTCTAACTTGTGAAAGTGTCACAGGAAGTAGGAGCAGCCTCCATCTCATGGGACCGTTGGAAGAAACTCTTAGGACAAAGTGGTTGCGGAGGCAGTGATCTCATTCATTTCCTGAATGAAATGACCTCAAAGCACTTCCTTATTGATGGAACTCTCTGAACATGGGATCCAGGACGCCAGGCACCCAGATCCAGTCCCAGTCCCAGTCCCAGTGGTCTCACTTGTTTGGATTTACCAAGGACAGAATCAGTCTTTCTTGGTACCTACTAAGGTGAGGAAGCCAAATGCCTAGAAAGTTTGGAAGAGGGGTTTTTCCTGGAAAAGCAGGTAGTGGCTCACTCCTGGCTCCTGACAACTTCACAGAGTTGGCCAAGGAGACCAGATCTGAGACAGGACAGGACATTTCGGGGGAACATAATATGGCCCACCAGTCAGAGGATACTCCGGATAGTCTCATACCTATTTGGGGGAAGAAGGTGTCATTGTCGGTGTGGGTGTGGGTTTGTGGTTTTGTCTCATGTTCTGAGAATAGGAAGAAAAGTCAGTTTGTTTGGTTTGGAGTGAACTGTTTTTAGTAAGTCGTTTAACAAGGCAAGTGTTTCTGGGTCTGTGTATCACACTGTGTCCGTGGTTGTAGACATTAGAAAAGAGAATGCATCAATGGATATGTCCTGTCTAGTAGAAAGCTTCCCAGCATTCATCCTGCCCATTTTATGAATGGACTGTGGATTGCCTTATTAATGGGCAATACCTGCTACTTTCTTAAGTTGCTGTTTTTCTCCAGAATTCTGGACACTCTCCAGAATAGGCTCATGGTTTTGTGTCTAAGTTATGTACCACACCCAAGCTCTGTGACAAGGCAATGTTCTGGATAGCTGAAGGAAATGACGAGCATCTGAGAAAACTCAGATATCAGTTGACCAGGAAAGTCTCAGTGGAGAAACCCTGCTTTGGGCCATTTGCTTGCCTATTGTTCTGTTGCCCTGAGAGTCAGGAAGTCTTTGTCTCACACCACCCCTTTGTGAATCCTGAAGAAAATAGTTTTCAAATGGAAATAAATAGGCTTCACCTTTGGCTCTTTACTTAATTGATTTGGAAAGAGTTGTGTCTGAATCAGCCTCTTGGCCCAGTGTGATTCTTTGACTTAGATTCTCAGCACCTGATGGATCTAAAGAAAGATCCCATGTGTGCATCCAAATCAAAAATGGCAAAAAGAGCTGTAATTGTGGATGAAGTCTTCTGCCTTCCTCTGTAAGGTTCCTGAATTCCATCAAGTGAGAATAGGGATCATTTGGGTCAGATGAGTTCGTCAAAGCCCTTCTGAGGCTATCCCGTAGGTGCTTAGGTTTTCTCATCACTCCAATTCACATAAAGTATCTTTAAGCAACACTCAATAGGCCTCAAATGGGAAAAGTGAAGCAGTATGACAGGCAGGCCTTTTTGATCACTCCTGGTACAAAGGAAGGGTGTCCAGGCCACCCTGAATTTAGGCAAATGAGGAGCAACAGAGCTTATTTTGGCCACTGTCTTGGGCTGCGTCCCTCATGGACACCTCCAGCCAGAGGTTATGATGAGTGTCAATATGGAAGAAGATGAGGACCATGTGGGAGAATTTCGGTTTTATTGTGGTCATTTGTGTGGCAGTTGGAAGAGATGACTGGGTCCACCTGGGCTTGAACTCTGGTGTGATTCCCCTTAGAGACTGAGTTCTGGAACTCACCACAGAGAAGTATTGCTATGAATTGTGTTGGGATTTGAGGAAGCCACGCATGAGAGTCATCCTTGGAAACTGAGATGAAGGCCCAGGGTAGCTTTCCACAGGGCACTCTGATCTCAACCAGGATATCACATGATTTTATTCTGAAAGACTTGGAAGCCATTGTTGAGAGTCAAAACAGACAATGACATCACATTTTAGACCTCAATGGCCCTGGCTTCATGTGACCTTTTGGCCACTCTTTGTGAAGCCTTGCCTGTGAGAATTCTCCAGAACTTACATTGAAATGAGTTTCCTCAACATTTAATGGTTCCTGAATGAATTGAAACCCACAGTGCATCCAACTTCATCCGTGAAAAATGGCTAGATAAATACCATGAAAATTTTCAATTTCCCATGACCAGGTGGCACTGGAGAACCATTGGATATTCTGTTGCTGATCATGAGTGTACCAGACAGTGCCTTGATTGATTGGGTTTCATGAAAATAAGTTGGAGCCTGCTGAGTAGTTGTCCTAGAGTAGTGGTTGGCAGGTGTGTGAAAAAACATCTGTGGTGGGGCCATGTGGATCTGCCATTGGCTTCCAAATGGCTTGTGACTGACATGGTGCAATCAGCAGACCCTCCTATGCAAAGGCATCTTGTTATATGGTGACGTTTCAGGGCAATGTTTACAATCAGGTTGCTATGTTTAAGGGGGCAAGTTATGTGGGATAGAAGCCTGGTTGGTGCATTCTCCTGCATACCCTAACGCACCACGCCTGAGAGAACTCGCTCCAGCACTGTGTCCCAGTTGAACTCCTTGGATTCCATGAAGCAATTACTAAACTCCCAATGCAACAGCAATAAACACATATAGAATCCTACCTGGTACCACACCTACATTCTTGTGAGGTGAACGACTTGGCAGATACAAATTGTGAGAGAAGATCACTCCTCCTAAACGCTGTTGGAACTGAAAATATAACCAATGGGTGAGCTTCCTAGTTTTACAACATTATACATAAATCCATGTTCAGTAAAATGAATATTTTTAGATCTGTGAATGATATATATTTCATGATGAATTTCGAATAGCATATATATTGCTAGTTTTTAATGTGTGTGTGTATGTATATATATGTGTGTTTGTATGTATATATATGTGTGTGTGTGTGTGTGTGTATATATATATATATATATATATATATATATATATATATATATATATACATACACACATTCTCCAGATTTTTCAAAATATGAAATATTTGTATCTTAATATACACTCCCTTAATTCATTCATATTCATGTATGTGGATTTATGATCATCTTTTCTAAATATTATTCTCAGAAATATTCATCCACCTGAAATACTTTTTTGTTTTTAGTACTGAAAACTAACTTCAGTGAATGTTGCATACAAATCCTAATATATCTAGAGTAACTGACCCAGTTTAACCTCAATGCAAGAAGATTCATATGGAACGTGATGTGTATTTTGATGTTCATTTTAATTCAACACTGGTACATTACTATTTCTTCAGTTTATGCACATCATAGGATATATATTTCATCAAAAAGATCACAAAATTATAGGCGTTTTTTCACTTTCAATCACTTCCTACTTTAGAACACATGTATTCTTCCATATTTCTTGACTGGTCTTCTCAAGATTCTTTTTTACAAACACATTATTTTCGATTTTTATAATCACATTGAAGCAAAACTCACACACCCTTAATGATAAACCATAACCCTAATATTAACATTGATGTATAACTTGTTGGAATGAATGATTGTATATCAATATACGATTTTTTATATTTTCAGATATCAATTCAATCCACCATTTAAAGTGGAACCAGTTATATTACTTATTCACAGTTGGTCTATTCATGCATTATCTCTATATTCATAGACACCGGGTACACCTGTTTGTACCGCAAATACTAATTTATAAGTCTTCAAAATATTGCTCCCAAAAATGGTGGAAGAAATACTTATGTCACCCGATCTATATATACATGTTATCACAGTAATATTCTGGACACAAAATTCAAAGGTCAAACTTATATTTGTACCAAAGCCTAAATGGAAAGTGAACATGGATTACTAAAAACATCAATGTCCAATTTGCCTATTGCTCTCAAATATCAATCCTATTGATGACTACATATTCGTTTCTTCCTAAGATTATATATTCAAACTCAACCCTGTTGAAAATGTCTAATCCTATCACTGACTTTATACTTTTCCTGATTTTGTAATGTCTGTATTTATATCTGCATTCCAACATATTTTCTCCAATTCATCATTGTGACTGACTCTTCACTTGTGTTGACATTTACATTCACTCTGTAACCGAAACCCTATTGCTAAAGAACTTTTGTTCCAAATTTTATACTCACTCTTCTTCCTAAACCTACCGACTATCTTCCTAATTTTACCGACTATCACTTTTGAATGGATGTTCTCATCTACATTCAATCATCCAAGTAAATGTAGGGCGAGTGTCAGAGGATGAGACCACCAAGAGACTATCTCATGCAACAGAAAGGGTTTATTTGGGGTCCAGAATGCTGGGGCTTAGAGCTCACTTGAATAGAGCAGAGAGCCCTGAGAACATCTTAAGCAGAACTTATATAATTTTCTTGGAGAGGGCAGGGAGGGAAGTTTATTGATGGGTCAGGGAGAGTTAGCGGTTTGTGTGTAAACGCGTGAGGGAGTACATTCTGCAGTTTGGCAGTAGGGGACAGCACATTCTGGGAACAAGATTAGGAAACATTTCTCAACATTTCAACAGTGTTTTGTTAAGCATACAGAAAAACAGGAAGTGACAAGTACATATTTTATTAACATTTCATTCCCCACTTCTTCTTCTGGCTACTTTTAATCATAAAAGTGATTGTTGGGGGGTGTCACATTTTATGTATGCTAGTGGGGTATTAACATAAGTTTAACTTGTCCAATTTGAGCTTGGAGAAAAGAAATTACATGGTTGAGAAACAGGGTTTTATAGTAAGCAATAAAATGAGGATTATTATTGAACCGGCCAGGGTTGATTAAAACGTAGTTAACCAGTGGGACTGTGTAAACCAAGACTCAAACCACCAATTTTGGGTCTCTATCTTTCTTTGATGCTCTTCAAGGCATCTTTTTAATTTACTCATAGGGTTTGTTACAACTCCAGTATGGCCGACATAAAAAAAAAAAAAAAAAAAAAAAAAAAACATTCTTTCCTCAATGCAGCACAAAGGCTCCCTTCTCTCATGAAATGGAGGTCCAAACCTCGACTTTTCTGTAAAACAACTTCAAAGAGAGAGGTAAAAGATTCCTGCAAAGTTGTGATGGAATTTTCTAATATCTTTAAGTTTTGATCTATTGCTTCTTCTAATTGGGTCATTTGTTGTGTCCCATGGACCAGGGCAGTGGTTCCTGTGCGAACCCAGGCAGCAACTCCTATTCATAATAGAATGGCTAAGGTGAGAGATATATGTTCCCAACTGAACCGGGTTGTATGCCCCTCTATTTGATCTTCCAATGAACCTGCGTCATAATAGAGCACTCTGGGAAACATCTGCACCATTACACAATTAATCACTTCTGTTGACCATTTCATAAAAACATAAACAACGTTTAAGTATATAGAATTATATTGTTGTAGGGACGGACAAGGCAAGGCACCTAAGATAGCACCAAAGACAAGGAAACAGTCATATTTGGTTGCAACCAGATTCAGAGGGCATTGCTCCTGTTGTAATCAATTAATCCCCTGAAACCCAAGTTTAGGTAGTTTCAGAATTTTGTACCCAACATGTAAGGGAAGGGGCTCTGAAGTTCACAGTCTGCAGAAGTTCACAAAGAGCAGTTTTTGTTTCTGATTTTTCCTCAGTTCTTGGCAAGTTAAATTTTCAAGGACACCTGGGTGGGGGAGAGCTTTTTTTTCCCTTTTTTTCCCCCTGCCAGCTGTTTCCATGGAGCCCAGTTTGTAACTTATTCATCTTAGCAATGTAGCCATCTCTATGAAGCCCCAGCTAAAGGACAGAAGCCTTGATCACATATGTTGTGAAAAACTAGTAAGGGTGTGTCTAGCTCAGGAGTGCTGATTTTTTTCAGCCAGTTGCCAGGTAGACCAGGGCAACACAAAAAGAGGAAGTTTATGTACACTGAACTCTTTTATAGAGACTCTTTTGCTGAAAGTCCTAAAGTTAGCCATGGTAAAAACTTCTGGATAAGGTCAGTTAAGACTTTCCTGTGGGCCTGGTACAGAGGGGGAAGACGGGGAATGCAGGGCTGAGAGCAGCTCTTTGGATCTGAGAATGAGGAAGGAGAGATGTAAAAAAATAATGGAAAAGGGTTTTGAGATCTTCCTAGCAACAAAAACATGAGTAGTAGAATGGGTAGAACAGAGCGGGAGATGGGAGTGAGTATCCCAAAAAGCCTGTAAGGGACTTTAAATTCTTAGTAACCTGTTTTCAGTGATGGCAAAGCAACTTTAAAGGCCATTTTCATTACATCTTGGATAGGGGTCTGAGGGCTCTTCTCAGCTGGTTTGAGCTTTGGGTTAGCTGGTAAGAGGACCTGGTGGGACCCAGTGTGGGCACTGACAGGAGAAGAGAGGAGTGAGTGAGTGGAGCGTTACCTCAGTACCTGCTACCTCAGCAAGGGGGCAATGGTCTGAGAAACGCTGGAGGTTTGGGTTTTTAATATAGTAATTGGAGGGGAGAAATCAAGTTGATGAGGTGGGAGTGACAACAGAGAGTCTAGAGCAGAAGGCTGAGGGTGAGCATGTATTGGAGAAGCATAGTTCACGATGTGAGCAAAGGAGAGAAAAGGCCTCCACATAGAGGAATCTCCTTTCACCCTTTTGAGCACTTGCAGAAGTAAAAAAGGTCACACAGAATTTGAGGATCTAGAGACCCCTCTGGGGGCCATCGGTTTTGGTTGTCTAATTTGTAATATGGCCAATGCTGTGTAGAGAATTTCATGAGTAGTTTGGGTTCCATGTGGCAGTCCCTGTATGCTCACATCCCCATGACTTACAGAAGATGTCGGCGTTCCCCGCAAACAGCCTTGACTGTTTGTGGCTTTGATAGTTCACTGGGCAAACATAGTAATCTAGGCTAGCCAACCAGCATCTGGCTCGCGTGTCCCTACATCAATAATGTTTGTTTCCATTATCTATGGTATGGAAGGAATTTAATGGAATTTTAGTGGGATCCTCTTCATTAGGGATATCCCAATCAGGAAGACCTATACGCAGCTGACAAATGTCTGGCTGGAGAGATGGCCACCAGGTCCCTAAGCGGGCTGTATGCAAGATAGACCATACTTCCGTTCCAGTAGGATTTGTGATCAGCCATCGCTGCTGAACAGGCTTATGAGGGTTAGGACTACTGGTGGTCAAGGGGAGAGTCTATAGCCTTATCCACACAGCGAATCCACAATTTGAAAGGGTTTCCAGTCTTTTCCAGTTTCCAGCCAGAGTCTGGACAGGGCACAGGCTTGAGATGAGAGGTAGGGATCCAGGAAGTGATTTTGACTTCCTTTACCCTGTAGGTGTTATAAGTAGCACCTGGTATGGTCCTTTTCAGCGGAGTTCCAGGGATGACACCAGTTGTTGTCTTACATAGACGAAGTCTCTACTTGATATCACTGTAGAGTCCCCTCATCCCCTAGGTTGGTAGGCAGTGGCCATCTGTTTTCACAGGTATCCCTGAGTTCTTTCAAGAGCTTTAAGTCTGTTAAGCAAGGGGGTGTGGAAGGAATCGTTAGGTCTTAGAGTTGGGGTAGGTCCCTTACTGGAGGAGGGACACCATAGAGAATTTCACAGGGTGTGAGGTTACACAAAGAAATAGATTGAGTATTTCTTGCATGAAACAGTACATAAAGCAGGAGCATAGTCCAATCTTTTATGCCGGTCTCTAAGTTTAATTTCGTTATGGTCTCTTTAATGGTTCTATTCATTCTTTCTACCTGTCGTGAACTCGGGGGTCTGTAAACACAATGTAATTTCCAATTAATCCCCAGGGTCCTTGCTAACCTCTGAGTTACCTGGGCCACGAACTCCGGTCCATTATCAGACCCTATTACTTTAGGCAGGCCGTACCTTGGAAAAATATCTTCCAGGATCTTCTTGACCACCATTTGCGCTGTTTCATTTTTTTTCTTTTCTTTTCTTTTTTTTTTTTTGGGGGGGGAAGGCTTCAATCCATCCTGAAAATGTATCTACAAAGACTAGGAGATATTTAAGTCCATTCCTTGCTGGCTTAATTTCAGTAAAGTCCACTTCCCAGAATTGTCCTGGTCTGGTTCCTCGTAGGTGCTTTCCTGCAGGAAGCTTGGAAGGGTAAGAATTAACCAATTGATGGACCCAACAGGCTTTTGTTATCCATTCAGTTGTTTCCTTTCACTGTGAGTTGGTTAATGGAAAACTCTGTTCTTGATCCTTCAGAAATGAATGCAGTTTCTTTGAACCAAGGTGAGTGATTTGATGTACATTTTCTACTGACATAGTTAGAGCCGTGATTATAGGAGTTTTTACTGAAGGATTTAGAAATTCCACTTGGGGGCCTTCAGGGTAAAAAGTTATTTTGGCCCAGAGCTTTGTGAGCAGATCTCTGCCAATCAATGGGGCCGTGCATTCTGGGATTACCAGGAATGAGTGATGGATTTTTCCTTTCCCCTGGTCCATGGTCCTCTTAGTTTTCCAAGCCCGATATTTACTGCCATTAGCCCCTTGAATTAGAGACCTTTTATTTGATAGAGGTTCCAATGGGGCCTTAAAGGCAGAATATCTTGCCCCTGTATCCACTTCAAAGTATACTGGGGTCCCCTCCACTTCAAAAGTTACCCTGAGCTCGGGGAGAGGATCTGAGCCCCGACTTTCTTAGTAATCCTACAGAGTCAGAATGTCCAGCTGGCCTGGCTGTCTCTTTCTAGGGCACTCTTTAGCCCAGTGTCCTTTTTTTTAGAGTAGGCACATTGAATTGAGGCCAGGGGTGGCCTCTTGTGTGGGCCCCGGTGTCCCTTCCTGTCTCCATGTTTCTTAATTTCTGGTCTATTTGTTGTTGTGACCAGGATCTTAGTCAATGCCTTAGTCTGTCTTTTGTTTCTTTTATCCTCCCTTTGCTCCCTAGTCTTCCTCAGTTTCTCTCTTATAGTATACCTTCTTGGCTTCTCTGACTAAACCTCTCAAAGTCATATCTTGTAATCCATCTAAGCATTGTAACTGTCTTTTAATATCCAGAACAGCTTGCCCAATAAAGGCCACCATGACAGATGCCTTTTGATTCTCTCCCTGAGGATCTAAATGATTAAATATGCTATATGCCTCCATAATTCTCTGTAGGAACATGGAGGGACATTCATCAGTCCCTTGAATAATCTCTCTTACCTTGGCCAAAATAGTTGGTCGCCTAGCGGCCACTAAGATACCCACTATTAGAGCCCGGCAATAAGAGGAAGGATGCTCATTACCTTCACAGGTTTTGGGGTCCCAGTTGGGTCGGTGCAAGGGAAAGGTGGCTTTGCATATGTTGGGAAGTTTTGTCGGTCACCCATCTGGTCCGAGAATATTTTTTTCTAGAATCCAGGAAGATTCTCTTTTGTTCCTCTGTCATGAAGAGAGTCCCTAGGAGTTGTTGGAAGTCATCCCAAGTAGGCTGGTGTGAAAACATCAATGACTCAACCACACCTGAGACCCAGGTGGGGTCCTCGGTAAAAGGGGGATTGTTATTTTTCCAGTTATTTAGGTCTGAAGAGGAGAAAGGTAAATACCGGTAGGCTTGCATTTTTCCCCCATGGTTGTCATCAATCATTGTTCCTTAGAAATGGAGAGGGAGCATCACGTGAGTTCCAGGGATTTCAATCCTTCAACGCCGGCAAATTCCTTTAGCCGGGCCAGCAACCTCCAGGAAAGGAGGGGCTGTGTTTTCCGCAGGGGAGTTATCTGGAGTGCGCTGGGCTCGCTTAGCTTCCTCCAATGGCGGAGAGGCTGAGACAGCAGCAGGGGAATTACTTAGAAGTTGTTGGGGGTTGGGGGACGAGGGCAGGGAATAAATAGTAGAACGAGAGTCCAGTAGAGTCAAATCTTGTGACTCAGGGAGAACAGAGGTTGAAGGAGGAGGAGAAGCAGAAGGTTTGAGAGAGCATGACGGAAAGAGTAGGAGCGGGGGCAGGGGCAAGGAAAAGCTTCACACATGGAGAAGGAGAATTGCAGAGGTCCTGCAAAGTTAAGATATATGTCTCTTGATCCTGATGTCTATGTGGCGCTGGCTGAAAGTCAATATCTCTGACTTTTTAAATTAGTGGGAAGTAGAAAGATCCTTCTAGGGGCCATCTGAATCCAAAGGTGGGCCATTCTGAGGCACAGAGAGTCTGCCAGGTCCAGCGTTTAACTGAAAAAGAAAGATTCTGAGCCCTTAAGCGGACTTTGGTGCAATGATCAAGGGTCAGCAAAAGAGGCATTGAAGTGCTCTATCCCATAATGAAAGATAAACAATCAGTAAAAGCAACGACACACGACACAGACAAGACAATACAATAAAGACAGGCAATGGACGTCCAACACTGAGACCAGGACTGAGTAGCCGGCAAAACCCGATGGGCTGGCAATACCGAATCTGAAACAAAATATCACTGAGTCGAGGAGACTATTGTTCCTCGATTTCCCGAGTCCTCTGGGGAGTCCCCCAGTGACGTGGCCTGTGGCTCTATGACATGTCTCTCAGCCACCGTCAGAGAGAGCTCACACTCTTCATCAACAGCCATTTGCCAAGCCCTAACCTGAAACCTGAAACTAGAAAGAGGCACCTTACATACCCCGAGAGGAGCCCGTTGGGGTCTCTCATCTGCCGCTGCTGGATCTCAGTGGAACCTCCATATGTAAATGTCAGGCGAGCGTCCGGGGAAGAAAACACCAAGAGACTGTCTCATGCAAAAGCAAAGGGTTTATTATGGGTCCAGCATGCTGGGGCTCAGAGTTCACTTGAATAGAGCAGAGAGCCCTGAGAACAGCTTAAGCAGAGCTTATATACTTTCCTTGGAGAGGGCAGGGCAGGATGTTTATTGATGGGTCCAGGCGAGTGAGCTGTTTGTGGGCAACCGGGTGAGGAATTACTTTCTGCAGTTTGGCAGCTGAGGACAGCACATTCTGGGAACAAGACTAGCAAACATTTCTCAAGATTTCAACAGTGTTTTATTAAGCATACAGAAAACAGGAAGTGATAAGTACCTATTTTATTAACCTTTCACTACGGACTACACTTTGCCAGATTTCCTAATGTCTCTAGTGATATCTGCTTTCCTACATATTTTCCCCAGTTCATCATTGTGACTGACTCTTCACATGTGGTGACATTTACATTCACTCTATACCCGAAACCCTATAGCTAAAGAACTTTTGGTCCAAATCCTATGCTCACTCTCCTTTCTAAACCTACCGACTATCTTCCTAATCCTACTGATTATCCCTTTTTGACTGGAAGTTCTCTTTGACAATCAATCATCCAAAATACACGGACCTTTGCCATTGTATATTGATGTATCTGAGACATCTGTGCAGAAAATAAATCAAAGCTCAGTATCACAATCAAGGTCCCAATGCTCTTCTGGGCTTCAAATCTTACCTAAATTTCTGTTTTCATACTTAATTTTCACCTATATATTCTTGTAAATATCGCAGGTTTTCAATACCATTATTCATCCAGCAGAATGATTCCTAATGCAAATTGAACCTGTTATTAACCCTAACCATACACTGTTCCCTCAATCTAACTTTACAGAAGAGCAGGGACAGAGTAGGTCTTACAATACAGGAATGTAGGGGAACTTCCTATTGCTAAGAAACTCAAAGGTACATGCAAAAATGATCCCTGTAGAAGTTGTAGGCAGCTATGAAGGAACTGAGTGAGCAAAAGTCATCTTCTCTTGCAAACAACCTGGTCAGGATGAAGGGATATGTCTGAATCATCCTCTCTCTTCTTAATGTAGAGAAGAAGGACCAAACCAGGCTGTGTGGAGAGCTGTTCCCGGTTGCCTATGGTTAATATACCATTCTAACTTGTGAAACTGTCACAGAAAGTAGGGGCAGCCTTCATTTCAGGGGACCCTTGTAAGCAACTGTTAGGACAAAGTGGTTGCCAAGGGTGTGAGCTCATTCAGTTCCTGAAGGAAGTGACCTCAGACCTCACCTCACATCCTTGGTGATAGAACTCTCTGAACTTGGGATCAAGGAAGCCAGGCACCGAAATCCCATTCCAGTCCCAGTAGCAGTGGTCTCACTTCTTTGGATTTACCAAGGACAGAATCAGTCTTTGTTGGTACCTACTGATATGAGGATGGCCAAAAGCCAGGAAAGCTCTGAAGAGTGGCCTTTCCTGAGAAAGCAGGTAGTGGATCACCACTGCCTCCTGACAACTTTACAGAGTTGGCCAAGGAAACCAGATCTGAAACAGGGCAGGCAATTTCAGGGGAACATAGTATGGCCCAATAGTCAGAGGACACTCCGGATAGTCAGAGACCTACTTGGGGGAAGAAGGTGCTTTGTGGGTGTGGGTGTGTGTTTGTGCTTTTGTCTCATGTTCTCAGAATAGGTAGGAATGGCGGTTTGTTTGGTTTGGAGTGAACTGTTTCTAATAAGTGATTTGATAAGGCAAGTGTTTCTATGTCTGTGTATCCCATTGGGTCCGTGGTTGTAAACATTAGAAAAGAGAATGCATGAATGGATGTGTCCTGTCTGGTAGAAAGCTTCCCAGCATTCATCCAGCCGAATATATGAATGCACTGTGGCTTCCCTTATCGATGCGCAACACCTGCTATTTTCCCAAGGTCTGGTTTTATTTTTGAATTCTGGCCACTCTCCAGAATAGGCTCATGGTTTTGTGTCCAAGCGAAGTACCACCTTCAAGCTTGTGACATGGCCATGTACTGGATAGCTGAAGGGAATGGCGAGCAACTAAGAAAACTCAGATATCAGTGTGACCAGTAAAGTCTCAGTGGAAAAACCGTGCTTTGGGCCTTTTGCTTACCTTTTGTTCTATTTCCCTGTATTTCAGGAATTTCTTTGCCTCAGGCCACCCCTTTGTGAAGCTGGAAGAAAACATTTTTCAAATGGAAATGAATCTGCCTCACCTGTGGCTCTTTGCCTAATTGCTTTAGAAAGGGGTGTGTCTGAATCAGCCTCTTGGCCCTGTGTGAGGCTTTGGCTTAGATTCTTAGCACCTGATCGATATAAAGAAAGATCCCATGTGTGAATCCAAAACCGAAATGCCCAAAAGAGGAGTCATTGAGCATAAAGTCTCTTGCCTTCCACTGTAAGGTTCCTGACCTCCATCAAGTGAGAATAGGGATCATTTGGGTCAAATGATTTCTTCAAAGCCCTGCACATGCTAGCCCAGAGGTGCTTGTGTTTTCTCATGACTCCAATTCACATAAAGATTCTAAACCCCACTGTCAGTAGGCCTCAAATTGGAGAAGCAGAGCAGTATTACGGCAGGCCTATTTGATCACTCCTGGGTCACAGGAAGGGTGTCCAGGCCACCCTGACATTAGGAAAATAAGGGGCAAGGAAGCCTATTTTGGACCCTGTCTTGGGCTGTGTCCTTCATGGAAACTTCCAGGCAGAGGTTAAGATGAGTGTCTATATGCAATAAGATGAGGGTCATGTGGGAATGTTTTGGTTTAATTTTGGTCATTTGTGTTGGGGTTGGAAGAGATGAGTAGGTCAACCAGGACTTGAAATCTGGTCTGATTCCCCTTAGAGACTGAGTTATGGAACTGAACTCAGAGAAGTATTGGCATGAATTGTGTTGAGTTTTTAGGAGGCCACACATGAGACTCGCCCTTGGAAACTGAGACCTAGGCCGAGGGTGGCTTTCCACAGAGCACTGGGAATCTCACCCAGGATATCACAAGATTTTATTCTGAAAGACTTGGCAGCCAGTCAAAACACACATAGACCTCACACTGTAGACCTCAATGGGCCTGGCTTCATGTGACCTTTTGGCTACTCTTTGGGAAGACTTGCCTGTGAGTGTCCTCCAGAGATTTCATTGAAATGAGCTTCCTCACAATTTAATGGTTCCTAAATGAATTGAAACCTACAGTGCCTCCAACTTCCACCTTGAAAAATGGCTAGATAAATACCATGAAATTTTTGAAATTCCTATGACCAGGTGGCACTGGAGAACCTTTGTATGCCCTGTTGCTGATCATGAGTGTACCAGAAAGTGCCCTAATTGACTGAGTTTCATTAAATTGGTGTAGAACAGAGATGCCAGTAAGTTGAATACTCCTCAATTGTAGGCGCAAGCTGTGGTGTGCAGGTTTGTGATAAAACATCCGTGGTGGGGCCATGTGGATTTGCCATTGCTTCCAAATGGCATGTGACTGACGTGGTGCAGCCAGGAAATTCTTATATGTAAATGCATATTGGTATATGGAGAATTTTTAGGGCAATGTTCAGAATCAGGTTGCAATGGACAAGGGGACAATCTATGTGGGCTAGAAGCCTGGTTGGTGCATTCTCTTGCAGACCATGACCCACTACACATGACAGTACTCCCTCCAGCACTGTGTCCCAGTTCAACTCCTTGTATTTCGTGAAGAAAATACCAAACTCCCAGTGCAGCAGCAAGAAACACCACGAAAAGTGGAGAATGACCAAATGCCCTCACAGTCCACACGGGGAGACTCTTAGACCCCAGTGGTCACAGTTTACCTACAAAGAGATAATTCAGTACTGTAGCCTAGTGTTCATTGGAAAATAAGAAACCACGTCCTCCAGGTCACATAGATGTAGACCCAGCTCTGATGGTCTCACTAGAAAGAAAGCTAAAGCTCCTGACAACAACATATATTTTGAGTTCCCAACCTCAGAGGCAGTTTCTCAAGAAGTCTTTAGGCCAGCAGAGCTCCAAGTTTGTGGAGTGTTTACCTTGTCCCTTACATTTGGAAACTCCTCTACCACATCCAAGGTTGTGAACTCCTTTGCATTTTCCATTCCAGATATATATTCACAGATTTTCTAACTCTTCTCCTCTAATTGTGTCTTATTTGGGGCGAAGGTAATGTGAAGCCATTGTTCTGGATGAGAGTGGGTAATTTATTGTGTAGCCCATATTTGCATACACATTGGATTCATTTTCCATTTTTCCATTCAAAATACTGAATCCCTGACACTAACCCATACCCTACTAGACTCTGACTACTAATCCTACTATGATGGAGAATAATAACACAAACAGAATAGAAATACAAGCCGTTCAGAGGAGGCATGGTGTATAGTTGGACTTGCCTTTTGCATGATAAAGCGTAGGTGTTATATGTCTAGTCCATTTTTCATTGAAATAGTTCTCTATGTGTTTTTTTCCTTTAATTTTTATTGTTGGTTGTTCAAAATTTACCTATTTCTTGACATATCATATTTCACACTTTGATTCAAGTGGGTTATGAACTCCCATTTTTACTCCGTATACAGGTTTCAGCATCACATCTGTTACACATCCACTGTTTTACGTATTGCAATACTAGTGTCTGTTGTAGTCGGCTGTCTTTCCTATCCTCTACTATCCCCCATCCCCTCTTCTCCCATCTTCTCTCTCTACCCCATCTACTGTAATTCATTTCTCCCCCTTGGTTTTTTCCCCCCTTTTCCCTCACTTCCTCTTGTATGTAATTTTGTATAACCATGAGGGTCTCCTTCCATTTCCATGCAATTTCCCTTCTCTTTCCTTTTCTCTTCTACCTGTCACCCCTGTTTAATCTTAATCTTCTTCTCATGCTCTTCCTCCCAAATCTGTTCTTAGTTACTCTCCTTATATCAAAGAAAACTATTGGCATTTGTTTTTTTAGGGATTGGCTAGCTTCACTTAGCATAATCTGTTCTAATGCCATCTATTTCCCTGCAAATTCTATGATTTTGACATTTTTTAATGCAGAGTATTACTCCATTGTGTATAAATGCCACATTTTTTTTCCATTCATCTATTGAAGGGCATCTAGGTTGGTTCCACACTCTTGCTATTTTGAATTGTGCTGTTATGAACATCAATGTAGCAGTGTCCCTGCAGCATGCACATTTTAGGTCTTAGGGAATAGACCGAGAAGGGGAATAGCTGGGTCAAATGGTGGTTCCATTCCTAGCTTCCAAGAAATCTCCATACTTCTTCCCAAATTGGCTGCACCAATTTGCAGTCCCACCAGCAATGTACAGGTGTACCCTTTTCCCCACATCCTCGCCAGCACTTGTTGTTTGACTTCATAATGGCTGCCAATCATACTGGAGTGAGATGGTATCTTAGGGAGGGTTTGTTTTCCATTTTTCTGACTGCAAGAGATGGTGAGCATTTTCTCATGTACTTATTGATTGATTGTATGTCCTCATCTGAGAAGTGTCTGTTCAGGTCCTTGGACAATTTGTTGATTGGGTTATTCGTCTTCTTATTGTTTAATTTTTTGAGTTCTTTGTATACTCTGGATATTAGGGCTCTATCTGAAGTGTGAGGAGTAAAGATTTGTTCCCAGGATGTAGACTACTTATTTACCTCTCTTATTGTTTCTTTTGATGAGAAAAATCTTTTTAGTTTGAGTAAGTCCCATTTGTTGATTCTAGGTATTAACTCGTGTGCTAATGGTGTCCTATTGAGGAATTTGGAGCCCAACCCCACAGTATGTAGATCATAGCCAACTTTTTCTTGTATCAGATGCTGTGTCTCTGATTTGATATCAAGCTCCTTGATCCATTTTGAGTTAACTTTTGTGCATGGCGAGAGAAATGGATTCAGTTTCATTTTGCTGCATATGAATTTCCAGTTTTCCCAGAACCATTTGTTGAAGATGCTATCCTTCCTCCATTGCATGCTTTTAGACCCGATTGGCATTGCATTTAACATATAGAGAACTTTTGGTTATATTGCCATTTTGATGATGTTAGTTCTGCCTATTCATGAACATAGTATATTTTTCCATCTTCTAAGATCTTCTTCTATTTCTCTCTTTAGGGTTCTGTAGTTTTCATTTTATAAGTCTTTCACCCTTTTTGTTAGGTTGATTGCCAAGTATTTTTTTGTGTGTGTGTGGATATTTTGAATGGAGTTGTTGTCCTCATTTCTATTTCAGAGGATTTGTTGCTGATATACAGGAATGCCTTTGATTTATGCATATTGATTTTATATCCTGCCACTTTGGTGAATTCATTTATTACCTCTAATAGTTTCTTTGTATACCTTGCTGGGTCTGCTAAGTATAGAATCATGTCATCTGCAAATAGTGATAATTTACGTTCTTCTTTTCCTATTTTTATGCCTTTGATTTCTTTAATCTCTCTAATTGCTCTGGCCAGTGTTTTGAGAACTATGTTGAACAGAAGTAGTGAGAGAGGGCATCCCTATCTTCTTCCAGATTTTAGAGGGAATACCTTCAATTTTTCTCCTTCAGAATGATGCTAGCCTGAGACTTAGCATAGATTGCTTTTACATTATTGAGGTATGTTCCTGTTATCCCTAGTTTTTTCAGAGTTTTGAACATAAAGGGATGCTGAACATTGTCAAATGCTTTTTCTGCATCTATCGAGATGATCAAATGGTTCTTATTTTTAAGTCTATTTATGTGATGAATAACATTTATTGATTTCTGTATAATGAAGCAGCCTTGCATCCCAGGGATGAATCCTACTTGATCATGGTGCACAATTTTTTTAATATGTTTTTGTATCTGATTCGCCACAATTTTATTGAGGATTTTTGCATTTTTCCTGAAATAGCTTGAAAAGTATTGGTATTAGTTCCTCTTTAAAGGTTTTGTAAAACTCTGCTGTATACCCATCCGGTCCTGGGCTTTTCTTAGTTGGTAGTCTTTTGATGGTTTATTCTATTTCCTCAATTGTTATGGGTCTGTTTAGGTTGCCTATATCCTCCTGACTAAATCTGGGCAGATTATATGACTGAGAAATTTATCGATGCCTTCACTATCTTCTATTTTATTGAAAAATAAGAATTCAAAATAATTTCGGATTATCTTCTGTATTTCTGAACTATCTGTTGTGATACTGAGTTCTCCCTCTTCTTTTCTTTGTTAGCTTGGCTAAGGGTCTGTCGTTTTGACTTATTTTTTCAAAGAACCATCTTTTAGTTTTGTCAATTTTTTCAATTGTTTCTTTTGTTTCGATTTCATTAATTTCAGCTCTAATTTTAATTATTTCTTGCCTTCTACTTATTTTGCCGTTGTTTTGCTCTTCTTTTTCTAGGATTCTGAGATGAAGTATGAGATCATTTATTTGTCGTTTTTTTTTTCCTTTTTTTAAGGAATGAAATTTAAGCAATGAATTTTGTTCTTAGAACTACTTTCAATGTGTCCCATAGATTCCGATATGTTATGTCTGTGTTTTCATTTATCTCTAAGAATTTTTTAATTTCCTCCTTGGTGTCTTCTATAACCCATTGATCATTCAGTAACTTATTTTTCATTCTCCAAGTGATACATGATTTTTCCTTCTTTCTTTTATCGTTGATTTTCAGTTTCATTTCATTATGATCAGATAAGATGCCTGGTATTATATCTACTCCTTTATATTGTCTAAGAGTTGCTCTGTGACATAATATATGATTTATTTTTTGAGAAGTATCCATGTGCTGCTGAGAAAAAAGTGTAGCTGCTTGACGTTGGGTGGTATATTCTATATATATCATAAGTCTGGGTTATTAATTGTGTTTTGGGTTCTATAGTTTCATTATTCAACTTTTGTTTGGAAGATCAGTCCAGTAGTGAGAGAGGTGTGTTTGAGTCTCCCATGAGTATTGTATGGTGGTCTATTAGACTCTTGAACTTGAGAAGAATTTGTTTAATGAACATAGCTGCACCAATGTTTGGGGCATATATATTTATGATTGTTATGTCTTGTTGGTGTATGGTTTCCTTGAGAAGTATGTAGTGTTGCTCTTTATCCCTTTTGATTAACTTTAGCTTGAAATCTATTTTATTTGATATGAGTATGGACACTTCTGCTTGTTTCCGAAGTCCATATGGGTGATATGATTTTTCCCAACTTTTCACCTTCAGTCTATGTATATCTTTTCCTAACAAATGTGTCTCCAGTAGGCAGCATACTGTTGGGTCTTGTTTTGTGATCCATTCTACTAGCCTGTGTCTCTTAATTGGTCAGTTTAAGCCATTAACATTTAGGGTTATTATTGAGATATGGGTTGTTCTTCCAGCCATATTTGTATATTTATGTTACTAAACATGGTTTTTTTCCTCCTTGATTATTTTCCCCCCTTTACTGTCCTACCTCCCACTGTTGGTTTTCATTGTTATTTTCCATTTCCTCTTCCTGTAGTGTTTTGCCAAGGATGTTTTTAAGAAATCGTTTTCTAGCTGCAAATTCTTTTAACTTTTGTTATCGTGGAAAGTTTTAATTTCATCTTCTATCCTGAAGCTTAATTTCGCTAGATACACAATTCTTGGATGGAATCCATTTACTTTCAGTGTTTGAAAAATGTTATTGCAGGATCTTCTAGCTTTCAGAGTCTGTGTTGAAAGATCAGCTGTTATCCTGATTGGTTTACCACTAAATATAATCTGCTTCCTTTATCTTGTAGCTTTTAAAATTCTCTCCTTTTTTCTGTATGTTGGGCATCTTCGTTATAATATGTCTAGGTGTGGATCTCTTATAATTTTGCACATTTGGCATGCTGTAAGCTTCTAGGATTTGCGATTCTGTCTCATTCTACAAGTCTGGGAAGTTTTCTCTTTTATTTCATTGAATATATTGCTCATTCCTTTTGTTTGGACCTCTATACCTTCCTGTATCCCAATGACTCTTAAGTTTGGTCTTTTTATGTTATCCCATATTTCTTGGATGTTCTGCTCATGGTTTCTTAAAAGTCTTCCTGAGCTGTCTGTGTTCTTTTCAAGTTGAAATAATTTGTCTTCATTGTCTGATGTTCTATCTTCTAAGTGTTCTACTCTGCTGTTAGTATTCTCAATTGAGTTTTTAAGTTGGTTTATTGATTCCTGCATTCCTAGGATATCTGTTTGTTTGATTTTATAATCTTTATCTCCCTGAATAGTTGATATTATGCTTCTTGGATTTTTTTATGTAATTCATTATCAAGGTGATCTTTCATTGTCTGATTTTGCTCTCTAATGTCTTCCTTGAGACTCCAGATCATCTGAAGCATGTATATCCTGAGTTCTTTATCTGACATTCCATCTGCTGCAGATATTACCTCTTCTAAAGTTTACTTTACCTGCATTGCTTATGGTCCTTTCTTTCCTTGTCTTTTCATTCTGTTCATGTTTCTTTCTGCTTGGTGAAAGTGTTGTGTTATTGAATTTTTCCCCTATATATTTTTATTGCTTGTATAGTTTCAAAGTCTCTCTCGCAGGCACGGGTGGTGGCTCTGCCCCTCCTACAATTGGGACAATGTGCCTACCACACCAGCAGGCTGCTGGGCCTGTTCTGTCAGTCGGTAGCTGGTCCGCCTAACTTGAAGGTGCGAGCAGCAGCTCTGCCCCTCTGCAGGCACTGGGCCTGTTCTGCCAGTGGGTCGCAAGTCGGGCTACTTTGCAGGCGTGGGCGGCAGCTTTGACCATCTGCGGGCCACTGGGTCTGTTTTGTCTGTCCCTTGCAGGTCTGTCTACCTTGCAGGCGCGTGTGCCTGCTCTGCCCCTCCCCCAACCGGGACGATGTGTCTACCATGCTGGCGGGCCATAGGCCTGGTCTGTCGGTGGTCGCAGGTCCACCTACCTTGCAGGCGCGGAGGGCGTCTCTGCCCCTCCGCAGATTGCTGGGCCTGTCCTGCTGTGGGTCACAGGTCTGCCTACCTTGCAGGCCCGGCGGCATTGCCCCTCCCCCAACCAGGGCGATGTGTCTTCCACGGTGGCGGGCCACTGGTCCTGCTCAGCCGGTGGGTCGCAGGTCCGCCTACCTTGAAGTAGCGAGTGGCAGATCTGCCCCTCCATCTCTCAATGTGTTTTTAAGTTGACAAATATGTGAATTCCTGTCTCCCTTTCTCTGTAGCATATTCAGCACATATATTTTTATATGCACATATTGAATCCTACCTGGTATCACACGTACATTTTTGTGAGGCTGCTGACTTGGCAGATACAAATTATGAGAAGAGATCACTCCTCCTAAACGCTGTTGGAACTGAAAATTTAAGCTATTGGTGAGCTTCCTAGTTGAACAATATTACACATAAATCCACGCTCAGTAAAATGAAGATTTTTGGATCTGTGGATGATATATATTTCATGAAGAATTTCAATTGGCATATGTATTGCTACTTTTTAATGTCTGTTGTGTGTGTGTGTGTGTGTGTGTGTATATATATATATATATATATATATATATATATATATACACACTCTCCATATATTTCAAAATATGAAATAGATGTGTCTTATGTACAGTCCCAAAATTCATTCATGTTCATGTATGTGGAGTTATAATCAAATTTTCACTGGATTATTCTCAGAAATATTCATCTACCTGAAATACATATTTGTTTCTTAGGTCTGAAAACTAACTTCAGTGAATGGTGCATTCAAATCCTAATATTTCTAAATTAACTGACTCAGTTTAACATCAATGCAAGAAGATTCCTATGGGACATGATGTTTATTTTGACGTTCATTTTTACTCAACACTGGCACATTACTACTCCTTCAGTTAATGCACATCATAGGATATATATTTCATCTACAAGTTCACAAATTTATAGGCATTTGTTTCACTTTCAGTCACTTCCTGCTCCAGAACACATGTATTTCTCCAGGTTTCTTGACTGGTCTTTTTATGAGACTTTTTTACAAACAAATTATTTTCAATTTCCATAATCAATTTGAAGCAAAACTCACACACTCTTCATGATAAACCATAATCCTCATATTACCATTAGATGTAAAACGGGTTGGAATGAATGGTTGTATATCAATATAAGATTTCCTCTATATTTTTACATTTCAATTCAATCCATTATTTAAAGTTGGAACCAGTTATATTATTTATTCACAGTATGGTCTATACATGCATATTCTCCATATTCAAAGACAAAGAGTACACCTGTTTGTACCCCGAATACTAATTTATACTTCTTCAAAATATTGCTCCCAGAAATGGTGGAAGAAATACTCAGGTCACCTTATCTACATATACATTGTATCACAGTAATATTCTGGACACAAAAAGCAAATGTCACACTTATGATTGTACCAAAGCCTAAATGGAAACTGAACATGGATTACTAAAAACATCCAGGTCCAGGTTGCCTAATAGTCTCAAATATCAATCCTATTGGTGACTACCTATTTGTTTCTTCCTAAGATTATATATTCAACCTAAATGCAGTTAATAATGTCTAATCCTATCACTCACTTTATACTTTGCCTGATTTCCTAATGTCTCTATTGATGTCTGCTTTCCTAAATATTTTCCCCAGTTCACCATGTGAGTGACTCTTCACATGTGATGATATTTACTTTCACTCTCTAACCGAAACCCTATTGATAAAGAATTTTTGGTCTAAATCCTGTACTCACTCTTCTTCTGAAAGCTACTGACTATCTTCCTAATCTTACTGAGTTTCCCTGTTTGAGTGGAAGTTCTCTTTTCCATTCAATCATCCAAGGTACAAGGTCCTATGCCATTGATTATTGATTTATCTGAGACATATATGCGGAACATAATTCAAAGCTAAGTATCACAATCAACAGCTCAATGTCCTTCTGAGCTTCAAATCTTACCTAGATTTCTGTTTTCATACTTATATTTTATCTCTATGTTTTAATAAATGTCACAGGTTCCCAATACCATTATTCATCTAGCAGAATGATTCCTAACCCAAATCAAACATGTTATTAAACCCTAAACATACACTGTTCCCACAATCTCACTTAACAAAAGGCCAGGGACAGTGTTGGTCTTACAATACAGGAATGTAGGGGATCTTCCATATGCTGAAAACCTAAAAGGTCCATGCAGATGTGATTCCTGGAGAAGATATAAACAGCTATGAAGGACCTTAAAGAGAAAAACTCATCTTCCATTGCAAACAACCTGGTCAGGATGAAGGGTTGTATCTTAATGAGCCTCTCTGTTCTCAATGTAGAGAAAATGGACCATACCAGGCCTGTGTGAAGAGCTGTTCCTGGGTGCCTATGGTTGATTCACCATTCTAACTTGTGAAAGTGTCACAGGAAGTAGGGGCAGCCTCTATCTCATGAGACCCTTGGAAGCAACTGTTAGGACAAAGTGATTGCCAAGGCAGTGTCCTCATTCACTACCTGAAGTAAGTGATCTCACCTCTCTTCCTTGGTGATGGAACTCTCTGAACTTGTGATGCAGAAGCCAGGCAACCAGAGCCAGTCCCAGTCCCAGTCCAAGTCCCAGTGAGGTCACTTGTTTGGATTTACCAAGGACAGAGTCAGTGTTTCCTGGAACCTACTGATGTGAGGATGGCCAAATGCCAGGAGAGCTTTGTAGAGGGGCCTTTCTTGAGAAAAAGGTACTTGCCCACTTCTGGCTCCTGACAACGTCACAGATTTGGCCAAGGAGACCATATCTGAGACAGGACAGTCCATTTGGGGGAACATAGTATGGCCTACCAGTCAAACGACACTCAGGATAGTCACAGAATTACTTGGGGGAAGGAGGTGTCTTTGTGGGTGTGGGAGTGAGTTTGTGGTTTATCTCATGTTCTGAGAATAAGTAGGAAAGGCAGTTTGTTGGGTTTGGAGTGGACTGTGTCTAGTAATTCCTTTGACAATGCGAGTTTCTATGTCTGTGTAACTCTCTGTGTCCGTGGTTGTATTCATTAGAAAAGAGAATTCATCTATGGATGTGTCCTGTCTAGTAGAAAGAATTCCAGCATTTATCCTGCCTAATTTATGAATGGACTGTGACTTCCCTTATCAATGGGCAACACGTACTATCTTCCTAAGTTCCTGTTTTCTTTCTGAATCTGGCCACTCTCCAGAGTAGGCTCATGTTTTTTTGTCCAAGTTATGTACCACCTCCAACCTCTGTGACATGGCCATGTATTCTATAGCTGAAAGGAAAGGGAGCATCTCAGAAAACTCAGATATCAGTGTGACAAGGAAAGTCTCAGTCGAGAAAACCTGCTTTGGGCCTTTTGCATCCCTATTCCTCTGTTGCCCTGAATGTCAGGAAGGTCTTTGCCTCAGGCCACCCCTTTGTGAATCCTGAAGAAAACAGTTTTCAAATGGAAATGAATGGGCATCACCTGTGGCTGTTTGCTAAAATGCTTTGAGAGATATGTGTGTGAATCAGCCTCTTGGCCGTGTGTGAGGCTGTGTCTTAGATATTCAGCGCCTAATGGATCTTAAGAAAGATCCCATGTGTGCATCCAAAACCAAAATTTCTAAAAAATGAGTCATTTTAGATGAAGTTTATTGCCTTTCTCTGTTAGGTTCCTGACCTCCATCAAGTGAATTTGGGGATCCTTTGAATTAATCGAGTTTTTCAAAGCCCTGCAGAGGCTAGCCCATAGGTGCTTGGGTTTTCTAATGAATCCAAATCACATAAAGAATCTATACCTGACAGTCAGTAGGCCTCAAATTGGAGAAGCAGAGCAGTATTAGTGGCAGGCCTATTAAATCACTCCTTGTTTACAGGAAGGGTGTCCAGGTCACACTGACTTTAGGCAAATGAGGGCAAGGGAGATTATTTCAGACTCTGTCTTGTGCTTTACCCCTCATGGAAACCTCCAGCCAGAGGTAATGATGAGTGTCTATTTGGAAGAAGATGAGGGCAATGTGGGAGTGTTTTGGATTTAATTGTGGTCATTTATTTGGCTGTTGGAAGAGAAGACTGGGTCCACCTGGGCTTTAACTCGGGTTTGATTCATCTTAGAGACTGAGTTCTGGAACTGACCTCAGAGAAGTATTGACATGAATTGTGTTGGGATTTTAGGAGGCCACGCATTAGAGTTGCCCTTGGAAACTGAGATCTAGGCCCAGGGTGGCTTTCCACAAAGCACTGAGAATGTCAGCCAGCATATAACCTGATTTTATCCTGAAAGACTTGGCAGGCATATTTGAGAGTCAAAACACCCATGGACCTAACATTGTAGACCTCAATGGGCCTGGCCTCATGTGACCTTTAGGCCACTCTTTGGGAAGCCTTGCCTGTGAGAGTTCTCCAGATCTTTCATTGAAATGAGCTTCCACAACATTTAATGGTTCATGAATGAATTGAAACCCACTGTGGCTCCAAATTCACCTTTGAAAAATGGCTAGATAAATACCATGAAATTTTTAAAATTCCCATGACCAGGTGGCACTGGAGAACAGTTAGATCTCCTGATGCTCATCATAAGTGTACCAGACTGGGCCTTGATTTACTGGGTTTCATGAAAATGGCATAGAACAGAGATGCCAGTAAGTTGGAACCTTCTGAGTAGTGCGCCTTGACCAGGTGTGGGCAGGTGTGTGACAAAACATCTGTGGTGGGGCCATGTGGATCTGCCATTGGCTTCCAAATAGCATGTGATTGACTTGCAGCAGCCAGCAGACCCATTTATGTAAAGGCACTTTGTTATATAGAGAGGTTTCAGTGCAATGTTCAGAATTAGGTTGCAATGGAAAAGGGGGCATTGTAGCAAGCAATGAGTGATAGAAGCCTGGATGGTGCATTCTCCTGCAGACTCTAACCCACCACAAGTGACAGAACTCCCTGCAGCACTGTGTCCCAGTTGAAATCCTTGTTTTTTGTGAAGCAAATATCAAACTCACTGTGCAGCAGCAAGAAACACCACGAAAAGTGGAGGATGACCAAATGGCTTCACAGCGACACGGGGAGACACTAAGCCCCCAGTGGCCACAGTTTACCTACAAAGAGAGAATTCAGCACTGCTGCCTCATGTTCATTGGAAAATAAGAAAACATGTCGTCCAGGTCACATAGATGCAGACCCATCTTTGATGGTCTCACTAAAAATAAAGCTAAAACTTCTGACAACACCTTATATTTCAAGTGCCCAATCTCACATGCAGTTTCTCAAACAGTCTTTAGGCCAGAAGAGCTCCATGTTGGTGTTGTGTTTACCGTATCCCTTGCTTTTGGAAACTCCTCTACCATCTCGAAGTTTGTGAACTCCTGAGCATTTTCCATTCCAGACATGTATTCACAAATTTTCTAACTCTTCTCCTCTAATTGTGTCTTACTTGTAGCGAAGGTAATGTCAAGGCATTGTTCTGGATAAGAGTGGGAAGTTTTGGGTTGCACATATTTGCACACACATTGGATACAATTTCCAATTTTCCATTCAAAGTACAGTATCCCTGACACTATCCCATACCGTGCTAGACTCTGACTACTAATCCTAATATGATGGAGAAAAACAACACAAACAGAATATAAATACAAGCAGTTCAAAGGAGGCATGATGTATATTTGGACTTGCCTTTTGCATGATAAAGTTTATGTGTTATTAATCTAGTCAATTTTTAATTAAATAGTTCTCCATGTGTTTTTAAAGTTCAAAATATGTGTATTACTGTCTCCCTTTCTCTGTAGCCTATTCAACATATGTATTTTTATATGCACATACCGAAAGCTACCTGGTATCACACCTACATTTTTGTTAGGTGACTTCCTCACCAAATACAAATTGTGAGAAGAGATCACTCCTCCTAAACGCTTTTGGAACTGAATATTCAACCTATGGGTGAACTTCCTAGTTGAACAAAATTATAAGTCTATTCTTTGGTTGGCAGCTAAAATCCCTGACAAAATATGTTGGTTAATTATATTTTGGGATTCAAGTATGGTGGAAGTTTGTTGGACAACTTGATTAATGGTGATTAATGGTGGCAGCAGTTTGTACTTGATTGGCCATAGCCACTCCAGCCGTAACCGCTGCAGCAGCAGATACCGCCACGGCTGTCACTATAGCCGCTGTGATTCCAAAATCTCTGCGGACTCTAAGTAGCTCAACAATAGGGAATTTATCAGGATCCGCAGTGACCGGGATTGGGACAAAAGTTGGAATCTTCATAAACACTGCTACAGTCCAGGAACCATTCCAACACTCAGATAAGAGACAGGTAGTATGAGAACAATCCAGCAGCCCCGACGAGGTGGCCTCAGCCAAAAGGAATAAGAAGGGGGATTGGACACAGCCCATTGCAGGAGGCAATGTGGCATTATACAACAGAGAGTTGAATGAAACAGATGTAAGTCTATTACCTTGTTCACTTTCCCTAACAGTACCAGAAATATTAGCCAGCCAACTTTTGGCTCCTAGCAACTGAGCCAGTGCAGAAATATCAGCTGAAGCCCCCTTTTCATTGGAAATCAGCCATTGAAACCAGGACCAACCTACTCCTGTAGAGGAGCTGGCACTATTGTTAAAGTTATAAACATACCTATTAAGAGAGGGGGAAAGGGAGAAACCTTTAGCAACTTGATGTTTCTCCCAAGAATGATCCTGACAAGGCGTAAATGTTGGGGGGAAACCAAGATTAGGGGAACAGTAAGGAGAGGCCTTGAAATGAGTGGCATTATAAATACTACTAGAAACAGGAGGCACTGGGATTAGTACCTCGGAGATAATAGCCAAGGTAGTTATGTTAAGAGCAGAGCTGCTGTTTGCGGGGGTCTCTGAGCCTGATTGCTTCCCCGAAGCTACCTTGCTCAATACAGCACTGATAATGCTTCCTGAGACCTGATTGGACCGCAATGGGTCCTCCCAGTTAGTCAAATTTTTGGTCTTAAGGCTAATGCAATTAGCGTTTCTAAGGCTGAAACAAAAAACTCCTGTGAGATTAACTTGAGATTGATTAAAAATTCTCTCCATGTCTCCTCTAGGAGAGGCACAGGGAGCAGACATCTCACATGAGGTTGAAAAAAGAGTGGGGAGGACACTAGAATTACCATGAACCGGCATCGGCATTGGCCAGGCCCGTGCCACTGCCCACCACCGCATTGGTGTCGCCTGTGCCATCGGCACCAGCACCAGAGCCAGAGCACTTAGCAGAATGAAGATCTTCATCACAGGATTGTTGTGGTATCTCTTGTTGCTGGTCAGTTGATGTCGAGACTCTTCTTGTCAAGCGTTCAGGGACCCACAACGGTTCCTTACGATCCTGGGGAAAAACACATACAGATCCTCGTGCCCATGTCAGCACGGGGTCAGGGCCGTTCCATTGGCCCATAAGAACATCCTTCCACTTAACATAGCCAATCACAGAGGGCTGAGGGGACACATGTCTATCGGCCGCAGAGCGACCATGAATATCCAAATTCAAAAAATTAATGGTAAATAGAGCTAAGGACAGGCGTTCTTTAGGAGAGTGTTTAGCTCCTATTCCCCCTTTTTGTTTTTGTAAAGTTTCCTTTAAGGTGCGATGAGCACGCTCAACAATGCCTTGTCCTTGAGGATTATAAGGCAAACCATGAGTAAGTTGCACTCCCATAGTAGAACAAAAAGCTGTAAATTGTCTGCCAGTATAAGCAGTTCCATTATCAGTCTTAAGGGATGCAGGTGCACCCCATGCTGCCCATGCCTCTAAACAGTGAGTAATGACATTACGTGCCTTTTCTCCCGATAAAGCAGAAGCATGGATAATTCCAGAGCACATATCAACGGAAACATGCACATACTTAAGGTTACCAAAGTCAGGTATATGTGTCACATCCATTTGGCAAACAATCAATGGCTTTAATCCCCGTGGGTTTACTCCATAATTAGGGGGATGAAGAAATGTGACACAATGGGGACATTGCAATACTATCTGCCGAGCATCCGCTCTTGAAATGGAAAAACGCCTGCGCAGCGTTAATGCATTAACATGGAAGTTTTGGTGAAACAACTTAGCCCCCTCTAAGGAGGAAGCCAAGCATATCAATTGACCTCTAGTGGCTAAGGCCGCACAGGCATTACCTTGGGATAACGGACCAGGAAGAGAGGTGTGAGCCCTGATATGCATTGGATAAAAAGAAGCAGTGTGGTTAGAGATAAGCTGTTGAAGCTGAGTAAAGTAAACAGACACATTGTGGGCATCACTAATAGTTCCCACGGCCTCCAGGACTTTTAGTGCTTGTACCACATAGCTGGAGTCCGAAATAAGATTAAAAGGAAAAGAACACTGTTTAAAAACTTCAATAACAATTTGTAGTTCTACCCATTGTGGATTTCCAGGAGCAAATTGATGCTGGATAGGGGGAGAGTCATTAATTATGTAGGCTCCCATTCCAGACTTGGAACCATCAGTAAAAATGTTAACAGCCCCCGTGTTTGGGCATGGAAAGCTCTCCTCGAAACACCCCCACCGTACGGCGGCGGGTCCGGAGGATCATTTTTTTTTTTCTTCTGAGCTCCTGTTTATTTTTGTTCCCTTCTCCCATAGTTAGACTTCCTAGCTGCCGAGACAGTCTCCCGAGCTCCTCCTCCTCATCGTCCTCCTCTTCTGATCCACTTTTGCATGGGAGTGTGCGCAGTGTACTGAGATCTGGATACAAGCGTTTCCTCCCCCGTTTCTCGCTCTGCACATTCCCTTCCTCCTGATATATTTCACTCCGTGCCAGAGACAATCACCTAATCCCCTGTTTCTCGCTCCGCACACTGCCATCCTCCTGAAATACGTCACTGCCTGCCGGAGATAATTGTTTCCTCCCCTGTTTCTCGCTCCGCACACTCCCACCCTCCTGAAATACCTCACTGCCTGCCATTTCTGATCTTTCTTCATGTAATTGCTCTAAAACTTCTTGTCCTTTAGTAAGTGCTTCCTGACATCTGCCATCTGCGAGGCAACTACGGATCATCTTCCAAAGGGGTATCACCCCACCATCTAATATGCCCTGCTCAGAAGCAAAGTCAAGATCTGTGCCTAACTTATCCCAGCTAGGTAGAGTGAGGCTACCCGAGAACGCGAACCACGGTGCAACAATATCTGTCTTGTGTAAAAATCTCTGTAAAGTACTACGTTTCACTTCTAGGCCCTTGGAACGTAACAGGTTATCTAGGGCCAGGAGAAGCGGACTTGAAGATACGGCACCCATGACACAACAAAAGACACACAAAAAACAAAAGTGAAAGTAAGAGCGAAAGTACACAGTGCAGCTGCAATAAGATGTAATGCTCTCTCTGGCTTTACAGAGGAGCTGCCGCTTTGATAGCGGGTCCCAATTACCTAGGACTAATCTCCGCTTTGATAGCGGGTCCCAATTACCTAGGACTAATCTCCGCTTTGATAGAGGGTCCCACTTATCTAGGACTGATCTCCGCTTTGACCGCGGGTCCTACTTACCTGGGACTAACTGGTTCACCACCTCTGACTGCTGAAAGTTCTGGTTCCCGGGTTTTCAGCACCACTTGTAGCGACCCCTTGCCCGCAAGGAAGACGCAACTCAGGAATCTTCTTTCAGCAGTTTCTTCAGGCCTTGATTAAAGTATCTTTTTGTGACCCACCTCTCTACTGGCAAGCGCCCAAGCACAGCCTAATAAAGTCTCCCACGTACCAATCTTAAGCCGCTGCGTGGATCTTGCTTATAGGGTGGCAAGGGATAGCGTGCCAACTCTCCACAAAAGAATTTGTTTATCACAGGCCACAGTGAAAGCCGGCGCCATCTTCTAATGGCGGCCACAATCTACAACAATGGCTTACCACAATAGGACATATATTTCATCAACAATTTCGCAATTTTATATGCATTTGTTTCACTTTCAACCGCTTCCTGCTTCAGAACACATGTATTCCTCAAGGTTTCTTGACTGGTCTTTTCATGAGACTTCTTTCCAAACAAATTATTTTCGATTTCCATAATCAATTTGAAGCAAAACTCACACACTTTTCATGATAAACCAAAATCCTCATATTTCCATTAAACGTATAATGGGTTGGAATGAATGATTGTATATTAATATAAGATTTCTTATATATTTTCACATTTATTTCAATCTATTATTTCAAGTTGAAACCAGTTTTATTATTTATTCACAGTATGGTCTATTCATGCATTTCCTCTGTATTCATAGACACAGGGTGCACCTTTTTGTAGCCCCAATACAAATTTATACGTCTTCAAAATATTGCTTCCAGAAATAGTGGAAGAAATACTCATGTCACCTGATCTACATATACATTTCATCACAGTAATATTCTGGACACAAAATTCAAAGGTCACACTTATGATTCTACCAAATCCTAAATAGAAAGTGAACATGGATTACTAAAATCATCCATGTCCAGGGTGCCTTATGCTCTCAAATGTCAATCCTATTGGTGACTGCATATTTGTTTCTTTCTAAGATTATATGCTCAACCTCAACCCTGTTGAAAATATCTAATCCTATCACTCACTTTATACTTTGCCTGATTTCCTAATGTCTCTATTGATATCTGCATTCCTACATATTTTCCCCACTTCATCATTGTTGGAGACCCTCCACATGTGCTGTTATTGAAATTCACTCTCTAACCGAAACCCTATTGCTAAATAACTTTTGGTCCAAATCCTATACTCATTGTTCTTTTGATACTTACCGACTATCTTCCTGATCCTACTGACTATCTCTGTTTGAGGGGATGTTCTCTTCTACAATCAATCATCCAAGGTACAAGTTCCTATGCCATTGTATATCAATTTATCTGACATATCTGTGCAGAACGTAATTCAAGCTAAGTAATCCAATCAAGGACCCAATGACTTTCTGGACTTCAAATCTTACCTGGATTTCTGTTTTCATACTTATATTTCACCTATATATTCTTGTAAGTATCGCAGTTACACAATACCATTATACATCCCGTAGAATGATTCCTAACCCAAATCGAACTGGTTATTAAGCCTAACCATACACTGTTCCCTCAATCTAACATTACAGAAGAGCTGGAACAGAGTTGGTCTTACAATGCAGGGATGGAGGGGATCTTTCACCTACTTAGAACCTCAATGGTCCATGCAGAAATTATACCTGGAAAACATGTAGGCAGGTATGAAGAACCTGAGAGAGCAAAGGTCATCTTCCATGGCAACAGCCTGGTCAGGATGAAGGGTTGTGTCTGAATCAGCCTCTCTCTTCTTAATGTAGAGAAGATGGACCAAACCAAGCCTGTGTGGAGAGCTGTTCCTGGGTGGCTATGTTTGATATACCATTCTAACTTGTGAAAATGTCACAGGAATTGGGGCAGCATCCATCTCATGGGACCCTTGCAAGCAACTGTTAGAGCAAAGTGGTTGCCAAGGCAGTGACCTCATTCAGTTCCTGAAAAAAGTGACCTCCCCTCACTTCCTTTGTAATGGAACTCTCTGAACTTTGGAACCAGGAAGCTAGGCCCCCAGAGCCAGTCCCAGTCACAGTTGGCACACTTGATTGTATTTACCAAGGACAGAGTCAGTCTTTATTGGTACCAACTGATGTGAGGATGGCCAAATGCCAGGAAAGCTATGAAGATGGCTGTTTCCTGAGAAAGCAGGTAGTTGTTCTGGCAAAGGCACCAGATCTGAGAAAGTACAGGCCATTTCGGGGGAACATAGTATGGCCCACCAGTCAGAGGAAACTCTGGATAATCAAAGACCTACTTCTGGGAAGGAGGTGCTTTGTGGGTGTGGGTGTGAGTTTGTGGTTTTGTCACATTTTCTGAGAATAGGTAGGAATAGTGGATTGTTTGTTTTTGAGTGGATTGTTTCTAGAAGGTCGTTTGACACTGCGAGGGTTTCAAAAAGTGTATCCCACAGTTTCCGTGGTTGTTGACATTTGAAAAGAGAATGCATCAATGGAAGTGTCCTGTCTAGTAGAAAGCTTCCCAGCATTCATCCTGTGCAATTGATGAATGGACTGCAGCTTGCCTTATGAATGGACAACACCTACTATCTTCCTAAGCTCCAGTTTTCTTCCTGAATTCTGGCCACTCTCCAGAATAGTCTCATGATTTGGTGTCCAAGATATGTACCGCCTCCAAGATTTGTTACATGGCCATGTACTGGATAGCTGAAGGCAATGGGAGCATCTCAGAAAACTCAGATATCAGTGTGACCAGTAAAGTCTAAGTGGAGAAACCCTGCTTTGGGCCTTTTGCTAACCTATTGTTCTGTTGCCCTGAATGTCAGGAATTTCTTTGCCTCAGGCAACCCCTTTGTAAATCCTGAAGAAAACAGTTTTCAAATGAAAATGAATGGGCATCACCTGTGGCTGTTTGCTTAATTGCTTAAAAAGGGATGTGTCTGAATCAGCCCCTAGGCCCTATGTGAGGCTGGGGCTTAGATTCTCGGCACCTGATGGATCTACAGAAAGATCCCATCTGTGAATCCAAAACCAAAATGGCCAAAAGAGCAGTCAATGTGGATGAAGTCTCTTGCCTTCCTCTGTAAGTCCTGACCTCTATCAAGTGAGAATAGATATCATTTGGGTCAAATGAGTACTTCAAAGCCCTGCAGAGGCTAATGCATAGGTGCTTGGATTTTCTCATGACTCCAATTCACACAAAGGAATTTATACTCAACAATCAGTAAGAGTCAAAATGGAGAAGCAGAGCAGTATTAAGGGCAGGCCTATTTGATCACTCCTGGTTCACAGGAAGGGTGTCCAGGCCAACCTGACTTTAGGCAATTGAGGGGTAAGTGAGCTTATTTTGGACACTGTCTTGGGCTGCACCCCTCATGGAAACCTGCAGCAAGAGGTTATGATGAGTTTCTCTATGGCAGAAGATGAGGGTCATGTGGGAGTGTTTTGGTTTCAATTGTGGTTATTTGTGTGGCAGTGGAATAGGCCACTAATGAGATTCGCCCTTGTAAACTGAGATCTAGCCAACTCCTTGGGAAAAATTGCCTGTGAGAGTTCTCCAGAGCTTTTATTGAAATGAGCTTCCTCACCATTTAATGGTTCCTGAATGAATTGAAACCCACAGTGCTTCCAACTTCATCATTGAAAAGTGGCTACATAAATACCATGAAATTTTTGCCATTCCAATGACCAGGTGGCACTGGAGAACCTTTCATGTCCTTTTGCTCATCATGAGTGTACCAGACAGTGCCTTGATTGTCTGGGTTTCATGAAAATGATGTAGAATAGAAATGCCAGTAACTTGTAGCCTACTGAATAGTGGGCCTAGAGCGGTGGTGTGCAGGTGTGTGATAAAACATCTCTTGTGGGGCCATGTGGATCTGCCATTGCTTCGAAAGGGCTTGAGACTGACATGGTGCATCCAGTAGAAACTTATATGTCTGAAACCTCTCCATGTAAAGGCATCTTTTTATATGCAGATTTTCAGGGCAATGTTCAGAATCAGGTTGCTATGGTCAAGGGGGCAATCTATGTGGGATAGAATCCTGGTTGGTGAATTCTCCTGCAGACTCTGACCCACCACACATGACAGAACTCCCTTCAGCACTGGGTTTCAGTTGAACTCGTTTTATTTAGTGAAACAAATACCAAACTCCCAGTGCAGCGGCAAGAAACACCATGAAATGTGGAGGATGATCAAATGGCTTCACAGTCCACACAGGAGACACTTAGCCTTAAGTGGCCACAGTTTACCTACAAAGAGTGAATTCAGCACTGCCTCCTTATGTCTTTTGGAAAATAAGAAACCATGTCCTCCAGGTTACATAGATGCAGACACAGCTTTGATGCTTTCCCTAGAAATGAAGCTAAAGCTCCTGACAAAAACATATATTTCAAGGATCTTCTAGCTTTCAGAGTCTGTGTTGAAATATCAGCGGTTATCCTGATTGGTTTACCCCTAAATGTAATCTGCTTCCTTTCTCTTGTAGCTTTTAAAATTCTCTCTTTATTCTGTATGTTGGGTATCTTCATTATAATGTGTCTAGGTGTGGATCTCTTATGATTTTGCACATTCGGCGTCCTGTTGGCTTCTAGGACTTGGGAGTCTGTCTCATTCTTCAAGTCTGGGAAGTTTTCTCATATTATTTCATTGATTACATTGCTCATTCTTTTGGTTTGGACCTCTATACCTTCCTGTATCCCAATGACTCAAAAGTTTGGTCTCTTTATGTTATCCCATATTTCTCGGATGTTCTGTTCATGGTTTCTTAACAGTCTTGCTGAGCTGTCTATGTTCTTTTCAAGTTGAAATACTTTGTCTTCATTGTCTGATGTTCTATCTTCTAAGTGTTCTACTCTGATGGTAGTATTCTCAATTGAGATTTTAAGTTGGTTTATTGCTTCCTGCATTTCTAGGATTTCTGTTTGTTATTTTTTACAACTTCTATCTCCCTGTATAATTGATCGTTTGCTTCTTGAATTTGTTTGTGTAATTCATTGTCGAAGTGATCTTTCATTGTCTGATTTTGCTGTCTAATGTCTTCCTGGAGACTCCAGATCATCTGAAGCATGTATATCCTGAGTTCTTTATCTGACATTCCATCTGCTGCAGCTATTAACTCTTCTAAATTTGTGTTGACCTGCATTGCTTGTGGTCCTTTTTTCTTTGTCTTTTCATACGGCTCGCGTTTCTTTCTGCTTGGTGAAACTGTTGTGATTTTGAAATTTTCCCTCTATATATTTATATTGCTCTTGTATATTTGAAAAATCTTTCTTGCAGGGGCGGGGGGTGGCTGTGCTGCTCCTCCAATTGGCGTGATCTATCTACCACGCTGATGGGCCGCTGGGCCTGTTCTCCTGATCGGTCGCAGGTCTGCCTACCATGCAGGCGTGGGAGGCGGCTCTGCTCTGCCCCTCCTCCAATTGGTGTGACGTGTCTACCACACCCGTGGACCCCTGGGGTGTTCTGCCGATCGGTCGCAGGTCTGCCTACCTTGGAGGCGCGGGCGGCGGCTCTGCTCTGCCCCTACTCCAATTGGGGTGACGTGACTACCACGCCGGCGGGTGGGTGGGCCTGTTCTGTGGTCGGTCACAGGTCTGCCTACCTTGAGGGCATGGGCGATGGATCTGCTCTGCCCCTACTCCAAATGGGTGAAGTGTCTGCCATGCTGGCAGGCCACTGGGCCTCTTCTGCTGGTCAGGTGCAAATTTGTCTACCTTGAGGGCGCGGGTGGTGGCTCTGCTCTGCCGCTACTCCAATTGGGGTGTCGTGACTACCAAGCCGGTAGGTTGCTGGGCCTGTTCCGGGCACGTGCAAAGATTCTGCTCTGCACCTACTCCTATTGGGATGACGTGACTACCATGCCGGTGGGCCACTTGGATTGTACTAGGCGCGGGAGAAGGCTCTGCTCTGCAACTACTCTAATTGAGGTGACGTTACTACCATGCCTGCTGGTCACTGGGCCTGTTCTGGGCACCTGCGGCGGCTCTGCTCTTCCTCTATTCCAACTGGGGTGAAGTGATTATCATGCAGTTGTGTCGCTGGGCCTGTTCCGAGCATGGGCAGCGGCTCTGCTCTGCCCCTCTGGCTTGATGAAAAAGTGAGAGAGACTCGGGTGTTTGTGACTCACTTTCTTTACCAGGAGACTAACTGTTTCTGTCACCGCTGGTATCAATGAAGTTATCTCCTCCGCTGCTTTCTGATGACATCAGATCTCTGCCATGTTTGTATCCCATGCAAAAGGCAGCATTTCGTTCCCTTTGCTGGGTGACCAATGCAATGGGTGAGTCCTGACTTGCCCTCACAAGCCCCGTCTCAATCCTGTTGCCACTGCCTATGAAGGCTCGGTTGATATTTACCTCCACATTATTCAGCAAGACCCGGACCGGGAAGCAGTTTCCACGGGTTCTTTAGCCCTGAGCAAGATCAGTTCGGGGAGGCCAAATTTGGCCGGTCTGGGCTCAGTGTATGTTCTAATAGGAGCAGGCTCCAAGACGCAGTTTCTGCGGGTTCTTTAGCACTGAGCCTGAGTAATTTGTCTGCGAGACAAAGGTGAATGGCATCCTGAAATTACCTGTTCTATAGCTGAATGAGCTGCGATCAGTCGAAAACAGGGATGGTGACGTCAGCTCTTCAAGATGGTGGACGCTGGCTTCCTCTGTGGTCTGACCGGTATGGAGAACGGAATTGGACCGCATCCATCCCCGTCTCAATCCCAGAATTCAGCACTGAGCACAGTAATTGCATAGCTGGCAGGAGCCCATAGAATCCGCACCACTGTACATTTGCGATGCTATCTCGTCGTTTCCCATTGCGCGCCACAGACTCTAGCTGCAGGGCAATTTGCTGAATAAGCAGCATGACCCTCCGTGCGGACAAATCACTCGCGTTTGAGCCCCCGTAGCTGATCCTCGTGAGATGGATATATGTCCACTAGGTTGTGGAGCACCCCAAATTTGCTGGAAATTCCTAACAAGATAGGTTTTAGCCGTTCTAACTCGTCATTCTCCCGCACAGTGACGCGGTACATGGGGGTAATGCACTCCATTCGCCGCCATCATGTGATCCCCCAAAGTTAGTTTTCAGTACTAGGAAAAAAATATGTATTTCAGGTGGAGGAATATTTCTGAGAATAATCTTGTGAAAAGTTGATTATAAATCCACATACATGAATATGAATGAATTTAGGGAGGGTATAAAAAATATACTAAATATTTTTAAAAATCTGGAGAGTGAATATATATATATATATATATATATATATATATATATATATATATATATATATATACAGACACACACACACACACAGACATTAAAAAGTAGCATTATGTATGTGAATTGAAATTCACCATGAAATATATATCATCCACAGATCCAAAAATATTAATTTTAATGTACATGGATTTATGTTGTTCAACTAAGAAGCTCACACATATGTTGAATTTTCAGTTCCAACAGCATTAAGTAGGAGTGATCTCTTCTCACAATTTGTTTCTGCCAAGCCAGCCACCTCACCAAATGTACGACTGATACCAGGTAGAATTCTATATGTGCTTATAAAAATACATGTGATGAATTGGCTACAGAGAAAGGGAGACAGTTGTTCACATATTTGTTAACTTTTAAAACACATGGAGAACTATTTCAATTAAAATTCGCTAGATTTATAACACCTACCATTTATCATATGAAAGGCAAGTCCAATTATACACCATGCCTCCTGTGAACCTCTTGTATTTGTATTCTGTTTGGGTTATTATTCTCCATCAAATTAGGATAAGAAGTCAAAGTCTAGTAGGGTATGTGTTAGTGTCAGGGATTCAGTATTTCGAATGGAAAATTGGAAAATGTATCCAATGTGTATGCAAATATGTGCTACACAAATATCTTCCCACTCTCATTCAGAACAATGCCTTGACATTACCTTCGCCCTACATAAGACACAATAAGAGGAGAAGATTTAGAAAATCTGTGAATACATATGTGGAATGGAAAATGCTCAGAAGTTCACAAATTTGGAAGTGGTAGAGGAGTTTCCAAAAGGGACAGGGTAATCACTCCAAAAACATGAAGTTCTGCCAGCTTAACATCTGAAGAAACTGCCTCTGAGGTTGGGCAATGAAATATATGCTGTTGTCAGAAGCATTAGCTTCATATGTAGTGAGACCATCAAATCTGGTTCTGCATCTATGTGACCTGGAGGACATGGTTTCTTATTTTCCAATGAACATGAGGCAGCAGTGCTGAATTTTCTATTTGTAGGTACACTGTGGCCACTGGTGTCTCCCCGTGTGGACTGTAAATTCATTTGGTCATCCTCCACTTTCGTGGTGTTTCTTGCTGCTGCACTGGGAGTTTGGTATTTGCTTCATTAAATACAAGGGTTCAACTGGGACACAGTGCTGAAGTGAGTTCTGTCAAGTGTGGTGGGTCGGGTTCTGCAGGAGAATGCACCAACCAGCCTTCTATCCCACATAGCTTGCCCCATTGACCATAGCAACCTGATTCTGAACATTGCCCTGAAACCTCTCCATATAACAATATGCTTTTACATATAAGGTTCTACTGACTGCAAAATGTCAGTCACAATCCATTTGGAAGCCAATGGCAGATCCACATGCCCCCTCCACAGATGTTTTATCACACACCTGCCAACCACTGCTCTAGTACAACTACTCAGCATGATCCAACTTACTGGAATCTCTGTTCTACACCATTTTTATAAAACCCAGTCAATCAGGGCACTGTCCTGTATACTCATGATCAGCAACAGGACATCCAAATGTTCTCCAGTGCTACCCGTTCATGGGAATTTCAAAAATTTCATGTTATTGATCTAGCCAATTTTCAAGGATGAAGTTGGAGGCACTGTGGATTTCAATTCACTCAGAAACCATTAAATGGTGTGGAAGCTCATTTCAATGAAAACTCTGGAGAATTCTTACAGGCAAGGCTTCCAAAAGTGCCCAAAAGTCAGATTAAGCCAGGCCCATTGAGGTCTACAATGTATGGTCCATGTGTGTTTTGACTCTCAAATATGGCTGCCAAGTCTTTAAGAATAATATCATGTGATATCCTGGCTGAGATTCCCTGTCCTCTGTGGAAAGTCAACTTGGGCTTAGATGTCACTTTCCAAAGGCAACTCTCATGCATGGCCATTTAAAATTCCAACACAATTCCTGGCAATAATTCTCTGAGATCAGTAAATAACTCAGTCTCTAAGGGGCATCACACCAGAGTGCAAGCCTAGTTTGACCCAGTGATCTCTTCCAACCGCCAGACACATGTCCACAATTAAAACCAAAACACTCTCACATGGCCCTCATCTTCTTCCATATAGACACTCATCATATCCTCTGGCTGGAGGTTTCCATTAGTGACGCAGCCCACGACAGTGTCCAAAATAAGCTCCCTGCCCCTCATTTGCCTAAAGTCAGGGTAGCATGGACTCTCTTCCTGTGAACCAGGAGTGATCAAATAGGCCTGCCTTTAATATTGCTTGACTTCTCCAACTTGAGGCCTTCTAGCTTTGGGGTTTAGATTCTTTAAGTGAATTGGAGTCATGAAAATCAAGCCCCTATGGCCTAGCCTCTGCAGGGCTTTGAAGAACACATTTGACCCAAAGGATCCCTATTCTCACTTGATGGATATCAGGAACCTACGAGAGGAAGGCAAGAGAGTTCATCAAAAATATATGATCTTTTTGCCATTTTGGTTTTGGATGCACACATGGGATCTATCTTTAGATCCATCAGGTGCTGAGAATCTAAGCCACAGCCTCACACAGGGCCAACAGGCTGATTCAGACATATCCCAATCCTAAGCAATTAAGCAAAGAGCCACAGGTGATGCCCATTCATTTCCATTTGAAAACTCTTTTTTTCAGGCTTCACAAAGTGGTGGCTTGAGGCAAAAAACTTCCTGACATTCAACAGAACAATAGGTAAGCAAAAGGACCCAAGCAGGGTTTCTCCACTGAGACTTTCCTGGTCAACAGATATCTGAGATTTCTGAGATGCTAGCCATTTCCTTCAGCTATCCATTACATAGCCATGTCACAGATCTTGGAGGTGGTACAAATCTTGGACACAAAACCATGATACTATTCTGGAGAGTGGCCAGAATTGAGAGAGAAAACAGGAAATTAGGAAGCTTGTAGGTGTTGCCCATCCATAAGGCAAGCCAGAGTCCACTCATGAATTGGGCAGGATTAATGCTGGGAAGCTTTCTACTAGACAGGACACATCCATTGATGCATTGTCTTTTCTAATGTCTACAACAATGGACTCAGTGGGATACACACACATAGAAACACTCGCCTTGTCAAAGGACTTAATAGAAATATTCCACTCCATACCAAATAAACCACAAACTCACACCCACACCCACAAAGGCACCTTCTTCCCCCTAGTAGGTCTGTGACTCCCCGGAGTGTCCTCTGACTGGTGGGCCATACTATGTTCCCCGAAAATGACCTCTTCTGTCTCAGATCATGTCTGCTTGGCCAACTCTGTGAAGTTCTCAAGAGTCAGCGGTGAGACACTACCTGCTTTCTCAGGAAAAGCCCCTCTTCACAGGTTTCCTGGCATTTGGCCATCCTCACATCTGTAGGTACCAAGAAAGACTGACTCTGTCCTTGGTAATTCCAAACATGTGAGACCACTGGGACTAGAACAGGGACTGTCTCTGGGTGCCTGGCTTCCTGGATCCCAAGTTCAGAGAGTTCCCTCACCAAGGAAGTGAGGTGAGATCACTTCCTTCAGGATCTGAATGATGTCACTGCCTTGGCAACCACTTTGTCCTAACAGTTGCTTCCAAAAGTACCATGAGGTGGAGGCTGCCCCGATTTTCATGGGACACTTTCTCTAGTTAGAATGCTGTATCAACCATAAGCACCCGGGAACAGCTTCCACACAGGACTGGTTTGGTCCATGTTCTATACATTAAGAAGAGAGAGACTGATTCAGACACAACCCTTCATCCTTACCAGAATGATTGCCATGGAAGATGACTTTTGCTTTCTGAGGTACTTCATAGCTGCCTTCATCTTCACCAGGGATCATTTCTGCATGAACATTTGAGTTTCTCAGCAGGTGAAGATCCCCTCGATTCCTGTAGTTTAATACCCACACAGTTCCTGCTCTCCTGCAAAGTTAGTGTATGGTTAGGGTTAATAATATTTTCGATTTGTGTTAGGAATCATTCTGCAGGATGAATAATGGGATTGGGAACCTGCGATATTTATAAGAATATATAGGTGAAATATATGTATGAAAACGGAAATCTAAGAAAGATTTGAAGCCCAGAAGGGCATTGGGCCCTTGGTTTGGATACTTAGTGTTGAATTATGTTCTGTACAATTGTCTCAGTTAAATCGAAATACAATGGCATAGGACCTAGTACCTTGGATGATTGAATGTAGAAGAGAACATCCAGTCAAAAAGGGATAGTCGGTAGGATTAGGAAGATAGTCAGTAGGTTTAGGAAGAAGAGTGACTATATGATTTGGAATAAAAAGCTTCTTTAGCAATAGGGTTTCGTTTAGAGAGTGAATGAAAATATAAGCACATTTGAAGAGTCAGCCAAAATGATGAACTGGGGAAAATATGTAGGAAAGCAGGTGTCAATAGAGACATTACGAAATCAGGCAATGTATAAAGTGAGTGATAGGATTAGACATTTTCTACAGGCTTGAGTTTGAATATATAATCATAGGAAAAAACAAATATGTCGTCACAAATGGGAATGACATTTGAGAGCATTAGGCAACCTGGACATGGATGCTATTAGTTATCAACATTCACTTTCCTTTTAGGCTTTGGTACAATCATAAGTGTGACATTTTATTTTTTTTTGTTCAGAATATTACTGTGATAAAATGTATATGTAGATTAGGTGACATGAGTATTTCTTTCACCATTTCTGGGAGCAATAATTTGAAGATGTATACATTAGTATTAGGGGCACAAAGAGGTGTAACCTGTTTCTATGAATATAGAGATAATGCATGAATAGACCATACTATGAATAAATAACATAACTGATTCCACTTTAAATAATGGATTGAATTGATATGTGAAAATATATAAGAAATCTTATATTGATATACAATCATTCATTCCAACCAGTTATATATCTAATGGTAATATTAGGATTACGGTTTGTGATGAATGGTGTTTGAGTTTTGCTTTATAAGAGATGATGTTAAACAAAAATAATGTGTTTGGAAAGAAGTCTCATGAAAAGACTAGTCAAGAAACATGGAGGAATGCATGTGTTCTGAATCAGGAAGTGATTGATCGTGAAACAAATTCCTATAAATTTTCTAAATTGTGACTGAAATATATATCCTATGATGTGCATAAACTGAAGACATAGTAACGTACAAGTGTTGAATAAAAATGAAAGTCAAAATACACATCATGTCCCCTAGGAATCTACTTGCATTCATTTTAACCTGGCTAAGTAACTGCAGAAATATTAGGGTTTGTATGCACCATTCACTGAATTTAGTTTTCAGTACTAGGAAACAATATGTATTGCAGGTGGATGATTATTTCTGAGAATAATATTGTGGAAAGCTGATTATAAATCCACAGATATGAATATGAATGAATTTAGGGAGTGTATAATAAGACACATATATTTCATATTTTATATTTTGAAAAATCTGGAGAGTGTATATATATATATATATATATATATATATATATATATATATACACACACACACACACACACACACACACACGCACATGCACAGATATTAAAAAGTAGCAATACAAGAGATCCATTATGAAGGCAGGCATGGAGAAATCAAGTCTATGATCTCTTCAGCTGCACGGGTATAGGGAGTCGTAAACTGTCTAAATGCTGTTTGTTCAGAATCACTAGGCAATGTTGACCTGTTGTGAATCTGGGGCGAACAGTCTGGGCCCCTCAGAAAACACACAGAGCCCGGATTGGCTGCATTCAAGCTTAGATTCGTCTGGTTTTTGTGACTCAGCACTAACATTCCGGCTGAAATAACTGGTCGGTCTTTCTGAATTGACAGAGTTAAAAGACAACTGAGCCTTCATAGGCAGTGGCCACAGGATTGAAATGGGGCTTGGGAGATATAGTCAGGACCCACCTGTTGTATTGGTCACCCAGCAAAGGGAACGAATGGTCACCATTTTAATGGGATACGACCATGGCAGAGAAATGACATTACAGGCGGAGGAGATAACTTCATTGAAACCAACGCGACAAGTGTGTAATCCCATTGCCATCTCTCTCAAAACCATGGGGAAACCTCAAGGGCCCTTCCCAGCTCTGCCGTAATGGCCCCTCCCAGGTCTCCCAGGAGCGCGATAGCCAGACCTAGGGAATCAGGATTGGCTCGGGACTCGAGGCGTTTAATTGCCGGCTACCGCTCCCACCAGTGCTGACAATTGAGGTCTCTTATACCACCTACCGGGGGCATGGCTCCCGGAGGACAAGAAAATTCGCTGGGGGTTCTCAGGCCAAAACTCTACAAACTTAGGGTCTGAGGGAGGCAAACAGGGAGAGTGTGCCCAGGTGTTCATTAAAACAGGGCTACCAGGAGCAGAGGCCTGGCGTGTAACCAGTATTGTGGTGAGCGTCAAAGGTGAGCGGGGCCTGGCTTGAGGAAGCACAAGAGAAGGCCCTAGGAACTCAGGATTGGAGACCCGCCCAGTCTGGGAGGAAGAGCTGCTGCACAGTGATTGGTTCCCGCTAATTGAGAGGAGAATCTTGGCCCAGTGCACACAGCTCCACCTACTGGAAGAGAAGTAAATTGAACTCTAGGACTGCATGTATTAATATTATTATTTTATTTGTATGCTTTTCTTTTTCTTTGATTTTCATTTTTGTTGTTGTTCTTTAACTTTTTTAATGTTTTTATTTTTTTTAATTTTTTATTTTATTATTATTATTATTTTAAATTTTAATTTTCATTTTTAAATTATCATTATTACTTAAAATTTTCTTTATTTTCTATTTTTTTCTTTTGTCTTTTCATTTCTTTTCAATTTTGTTATACCCCCTTCCTTGAATTCTACCTGCCTACTCTCATTCTCCTTAGTGACTTCTTCCCTTCCCTTCTAATATCTTTCCTTCCAAGCATCAAATAAATTTATAAGAGTAAGCAGTAACTCAGTAGTCAAACAGAACAAGAAGTAACATGAGAAGCATAAAAAAGCAAGGAAGAAAAAAAGTGCAAACAATGAAGGACAGCCTAAATATTCAAGAGCATCTAGAGTCATCAGAAAAATGGTCATATAAAGAACTCAAGGAATACCTTAGACAGATGGAATGGAACCTTAAAGAGGATACGAGACAACAAAAACAGTGAAAGAACGCATTGAAAATGAATTACATAAACAGATAAAATAAGAAATTAAGCATCTTTATCAGGAGATAGAGATTATTAGAAAAATCAAACAATAATTCTAGAAATGAAGGAAATGATAAACCAAATTAAAAACTCAATTGAGAGTATCACTAACAGAGTGGAGCAAGTAGAAGACAGAATGTCAGATAATGAAGACAAAATTTATCATCTTGAAAAAAACTCTAGCCAAGAAAGAAATGCTGTAAAAAATTATGAGAAAACATCCAAGAGATATGGGATAACATAAAAAAACAAACTTATGAGTCATCCGGAAAGAGGAAGGTACAGAGATTCAAACCAAGGGAATGAGTAACCTGCTGAATGAAATAATTAGAGAAAACTTTCCAGAAATAAAAATGGAAACAGATAAACAAATTGTAGATGCTTACAGGACACTGAGCACACAAAATCACAGTAGACCCATGCCAAGACACATTGTTATGAAGATATCCAATGTACAAAACAAAGAGAAAATATTAAAAGCTACCAGAGAAAGGAGGCAGATTACAATCAGGGGTAAACCAAAAAGGTTAACAATGGATTTTTTTATCACAGATGCTGGAAGTGAGAAGATCCTGGAACAACGTACTTCAAACACTGAAAGACAATGGATGCCAACCAAGAATTTTGTATCCAGCAAAATTAAGCTTAATGTAAGACAACGAAATAAAAATATTTCATGATAAACAAAAGCTAAAAGAATTTGCAGCCAGAAAACCAGCATTGGAAAGCATCTGGAGCAAAACACTACACAAGGAAGAAATGAAAATCAACAACGAAAACCATCAGTGGGAAGTGCCTCAGTAATGACAGAGGGTGGGGAAAAGCTAATCATGGAGAAACAATCTAATTTTAAAAAAAAGATATAGGCAAACATGGGTGGCAGTAAAAACCATATATCAATAGTAACTCTAAACGTTAATGGCTTAAACTCTCCAATAAAGTGACATAGGCTTGTAACTTGAATTAAAAAAAAAACAAATCCAACAATATGTTGCCTCCAGGGGACACATCTGAATGGAAAAGACATACACAAGCTGATGGTGAAAGATTGGGAAAATTTATACCATGCACACAGACCTCGTAAGCAAGCAGGGGTGGCCATCCTCCTATCAAATAAAATCGACCTCAAGACTAATTTAATCAAAAGGGATAAGGAAGGACATTATATACTGTTAACAGAAACCATTCACCGACAAGACATAACAATTATCAATATTCACGCAGCAAATGATGGTGCTGCGACGTTCATAAAACAAATTCTCCTCAAGTTCAAGAATCAAATAGACCACAATACAATAATTATGGGTGACTTCAACTCAACTCTCTCACCATTGGACAGATCCTCCAAACAAAAGTTGAATAAAGGAACTATAGAACTCAATATCACAATCAATACCCTAGACTTAACTGACATATATACAATATATCTTCCATCATCAAGTGGATATACTTTTTTCTCAGCAGCACATGGATCCTTCTCAAAAATAGACCATATGTTATGCCATAGGGCAACCCTCAGTAAATATAAAGGGGAGGAGATAATACCATGAATTTTTTGTGATCATAATGGAATGAAACTGGAAACCAATGATAAAAGAAAAAAGAAAAAATCATACATCACCTGCAAAATGAACAATATGTTACTGAATGATCAATGGGCAACCCTCAGTAAATATAAAGGGGAGGAGATAATACCATGAATTTTTTGTGATCATAATGGGATGAAACTGGAAACCAATGATAAAAGAAAAAAGAAAAAATCATACATCACCTGCAAAATGAACAATATGTTACTGAATGATCAATGGGTTACAGAAGACATAAAGGAGGAAATAAAAAAAAATTCTTCGAGATAAATGAAAATACAGACACAACATATCAGATTCTATGGGACACAATGAAAGAAGTTTTAAGAGGTAAATTCATCACCTGGAGGTCATTCCTCAAAAAAAGAAAAAAAAAAAACAAATAAATGAGCTCACACTTTATCTCAAAGCCCTAGAAAAGGAAGAGCAAAACAACAGCAAATGTAGCAGAAGGCAAGAAATAATTAAAATCAGAGCGAAATTGAAACAAAAGAAACTATTGAAAAAATTAACAAAATTAAAAGTTGGTTCTTCGAAAAGATAAATAAGATCGACAGACCCTTAGCCGTGCTAACGAAGAGAAGAAGAGAGAGAACTCAAATTACTAACATACGGGATGAAAAAGGCAATATCACAACAGATGCAACATAAATACAGAAGAAAATTAGAAATTATTTGGAAAACTGTATTCCAATAAAATAGAAAATAGTGAAGACATCAATAAATTTCTTAAGTCATATGATTTGCCCAGACTGAGTCATAAGGGAACACACATTTTAAACAGACCAATATCAATTGATGAAGTAGAAGAAGCAATCAAAAGACTACCAACCAAGAAAAGCCCAGGACCGAATGGGTATACAGCAGAGTTTTACAAAACCTTTAAAGAAGAATTAATACCAAAACTTTTCAAGTTATTCAGGAAATAGAAAAACTGGGAGCTCTGCCAAATTCATTCTATGAGGCCAACATCACCCTGATTCTGAAACCAGACAAAGACACCTCAAAGAAAGAAAACTACAGACCAATATCTCTGATGAACCTAGATGCAAGAATCCTCATTAAAATTCTGGTGAATTGGATAGAAAGGCACATCAATAAAATTGTGCACCATGATCAACTAGGATTCATCCCTGGGATGCAAGGCTGGTTCAATATACGGAAATCAATAAATGTTATTCACAACATCATTGGACTTAAAGATAAGAACCATATGATCATCTCGATAGATGCAGAAAAACCATTCAACAAAGTAGAGCATTCCTTTATGTTCAAAACATTTTAAAAACTAGGGATAACAGGAACTTACCTCGACATTGTAAAAGCTATCTATGTTAAGCCTCAGGCTAGCATCATTCTGAATGGAGAAAAGTTGAAGGCATTCCCTTTAAAATCTGGAACAAGACAGGGATGTCCTCTATCACCACTTCTATTCAATATATTTCTCGAAAAAACTGGCCAGAGCAATTAGAGAGATGAAAGACATTAAAGGCATAAAAATAGGAAAAGAAGAACTTAAATTATCACTATTTGCAGATGACATGATTCTATACATAGAAGACCCAAAAGGGTCTACAGAAAAAACTACTAGAACTAATAAATGAATGCAGCAATGTGGCAGGATACAAAATCAACATGCATAAATCAAAGGCATTTCTGTATATTAGCAACAAAACTTCTGAAACAAAAATGAGTCCAAAGACTGCATTCCCAATTTCCTCAAAATAATTAAATACTTGGGAATCAACCTAACAAAAGAGGTGAAAGATTTATATAATGCAAACTACAGAACCCTAAAAAGAGAAATAGAATAAGATCTTAGAAGATGGAAAAATATACCCCGTTCATGGATAGCCAGAACTAACATCATCAATATGGCGATATTACCAAAAGTTCTCTATAGGTTTAATGCAATGCCAATCAAAATCCCAAAGGAATTTTTTTGTAGAAATAGATAAAGCAATCATAAAATTCAAATGGAAAAATAAAAGACCCAGAATAGCAAAAGCAATTCTAAGCAGGAAGTGTGAATCAGGCAGTATAGCGATACCAGATTTCAAACTATATTACAGAGCAATCAAAATAAAAACAGCATGGTACTTGTACGAAAACAGGTGGGTGGACCAATGGTACAGAATGGAGGACACAGAGACTAATCCAAAAAGCTACAACTATCTTATATTTGATAAAGGAGCTAATGGCCTGCAATGGAGGAAGGATAGCATCTTCATCAAATGGTGTTTGGTAAACTGAAAATCCATATGCAACAAAATGAAACTGAATCCCCTCCTCTCGCCATGCACAAAAGTTAACTCAAAGTGGATCAAGGAGCTAGATTCAAATCAGAGTCTCTGCGTCTGATAGAAGAAAAAGTTGGCTCCGATCTACATATTGTGTGGTCAGGCTCCGAATTCCTTAATAGGACACCCATAAAACAAGATTTAATAACAAGAATCAAGAAATGGGACTTACTTAAACTGAATTTTTTTTTTCTCAGAAAGAGAAACGATAAGAGAGGTAAATATGGAGCCTACATCATGGGAACAAATTTTTAGTCCTCACCCTTCACATGGAGCCCTAATATCTAGAGTATACAAAGTATACAAATAACTCAGAAAATTATACAATAGATAACCAATAACCCAATGGGCCAAGGACCTGAACAGAAACTTCTCGGAGGAGGACATAGAATCAATTAACAAGTACATGAAAAAATGCTCTCCATTTCTAGCAGTAAGAGAAATGCAAATAAAAACCACCCTAAAATACCATCTCAATCCAGTGAGATTGGCAGCCATAATGAAGTCAAACAACAACAAGTGCTGGCGAGGATGTGGGGAAAAGGGTACTCTTGTACATTGCTGGTGGGACTGAAACTGGTGCAGCCAATTTGGAAAGCAGTATGGAGACTCCTGTGAAAGCTTGGAATGGAAGCACCATTTGACCCAGCTATTGCCCTTCTTGGACTATTCCCTGAAGACCTTAAAAGAGCGTACTACAGGGATACTGCCACATCAATTTTCATAGCAGCACAATTCACAATTGCTACACTGTGGAACCAACCCAGATGCCCTTCAATAGATGAATGAATAAAAAAATGTGACTTTTATATACTATGGAGGATTACGCAGCACTAAAATATGCCAAAATAATGGAATTTGCAAGGAAATGCATGGCACTAGAGCAGATTATGCTTAGTGAATCTAGCCAATCCCTAAAAAACAAATACCAAATGTCTTCTTTGATATAATGAGAGCAACTAAGAACAGAGCAGGGAGGAAGAGCATGAAGAAAAGATTAACATTAAGCAGAAACATGAGGTGGGAGGGAAAGGGAGAGAAGAGGGAAATTGCATGGTAATGGAGAGAGACACTTATTGTTACACAAAATTACATATAAGAGGTTGTGGGAAAATAAACAAGGAGAGAAATGAATTACAGTAGGTATGGTAGAGAGAAAAGATGGGAAGAGAAGGGAGGGGGTATAGTAGAGTATAGGAAAGGTAGCAGAATACAACAGTAACTAATAGGGCATTATGTAAAAATATGGATGTGTAACTGATGTGATTCTTCAATCTGTATTTGGAGTAAAAATGGGAGTTCATACCCCACTTGAATCTAATGTATGAAATATGATATGTCAAGAGCTTTGTAATGTTTTGAGCAACCAATAAAAAAAAGTAGCAATATATATGCCAATAGAAATTCATCATGAAATATATATAATCCACAGATTGAAAAATATTAATTTTACTGAACATGAAATTATGTATAATGTTATTCAACTAGGATGCTCACCCACAGGTTGAATTTTCAGTTCCAACAGCATTTAGGAGGAGTGATCTCTTCTCTCAATTTGCATCTGCCAATTCAGCCACCTCACAAGTGTATACGAGTGATATCAGGTAGGATTCTATATGTGCATATAAAAATACATGTGCTGAATAGGCTACAGAGAAAGGGAGACAGGGATTCATATATTTGTTAATTTTAAAAACACATGTAGAATTATTTCAACAAAAAATTGACTAGATTTATAACTCCTACAAAATATAATGCAAAAGGCAATTCCAACTATACACCATGCCTCCTCTGAACTGCTTGTATTTCTTTTCTTTTTGGGTTATTTTTCACCATCATATTAGGATCATTATTCAGAGTCTAGTAGGGTATGGGTTAGTGTCAGGGATTCAGTATTTCAAATGGAAAATTGAAAAATGAATCCAATGTGTATGTAAATATGTGCTACACAAAAATCTTCTCACTCATATCCAGAACAATGCCTTGACATTACCTTCACCCAAGTAAGACACAATTATAGTAGAAAAGTGTGAAAGTCTATGAATACATATATGGAATGGAATATCCTCGGGAGTTCACAACCTTGGAGGTGGTAGAGGCGTTTCCAAAAGTAAAGGACAGGGTAAACACTCCACAAACAAAGAGCTCTGCTGGCCTAAGACTTCTTGGAATACTGCCTCTGAGGTTGGGCACTTGAAATATATGTTGTTGTCATGAGCTTTGGCTTCCTTTGTAGTGAGACCATAAAAGCTGGGTCTGCTTCTATGTGACCTGGAAGACATGATTTCTTATTTTCCAATGAACATGAGGCAGCAGTGCTCAATTTTCTCTTTGTAGGTAAACTATGTCCACTGGAAGCTAAGTGTCTCCCGGTGGGGACTGTGAAGACATTTGATCATCCTCCACTTTTCGTGGTGTGTCTTGCTGCTACACTGGGAATTTGGTACTTGCTTCACACAATATAAGAAGTTCATCTGGGATACAGTGCTGGAGCGTGTTCTGTCACGTGGGGTGGGTTAGCGTCTGCAGGAGAATGTACCAACCAGTCTTCTATCCCACATAGCTTGTCCCAATAACCATAGCAACCTGATTATGAACATTGCCCTGAAACCTTTCCACATAACAAGATGCCTTTACCTACAAGGGAATGGGGGCTGAGCCATATCAGTCACAAGCCATTTGTAAGCCGATAGCCGATCCACATGGCCCCACCTTGATGTTTCATCACATACCTGCCCACCACTACTCTAGGCCCACTACTCACCAGGCTCCAAATTCCTGGCATCTCGTATTCTACACCATTTTCATGAAACCCAGTCAAACAAGGCACTGTCTGGTATACACATGATCAGCAACAGGACATCCAAAGTTTCTGCAGTGCCACCTGGTCATGGGAATTTCAAAACTTTTATGGTATTTATCTAGCAATTTTTCAAGGATGAAGTTACAGGCACTGTGGGTTTCAATTCATTCAGGAACCGTTAAGTGTTGAGAAAGCTCATTTCAATGAATGCTCTGGAGAACTTTAAAGTCAAGGCTTCTCAAAGAGTTGCCAACAGGTCACATGAAGCCAGGCCAATTGACGTCTACAATGTGAGGTCCATGTGTGTTTTGAATCTCAACTATGGCTACCAAGTCTTTCAGAATAAAATCATGTGATATCCTGGCTGAGATTCCCAGGCCTCTGTGGAAAGCCAATTTGGGCCAAGATCTCAGTTTCCAAGAGCGAGTCTCATGCGTGGCCTCCTAAAATCCCAACACAATTCATGGCAATACTTCTCTGAGGTCAGTTCCAGAACTCAGTCTCTAAGGGTAAATCATACCAGATTTCAAGCCCAGGTGGACCCAGTCATCCCTTCCAACTGCCACAAAAATGACCAAAATTAAAATGAAATCACTCCCACAGGGCCATAATCTTTTTCCTTGTAGACACTCATCATAACCACTAGCTGGAGGTTTCAATGAGCACAAGGTAGTGTCCAAAATAAGCTCACTTGCCCCTCATTTGCCTAAAAACATGGTGGCCTGAACACTATTCCTGTGAACCAGGAGTGATCAAATATTCCTGCTGTTAAAGTGTTCCGCTTCTCCAATTTGAGGCCTACTGGCTGAAGCCTATAAATTCTTGATGTGATTTGGAGTCATGAGAAAACCCAAGCACATGTGGGATAGCCTCTGCAGGGATTTCAAAGACTCATTTGACCCTAAGGATCCCTATTCTCACTTGATGGAGGTCAGGAACCTAAAACAAGAAGGCAAAAATATTCATCCACAATGACTTCTCTTTTGGTCATTTTGGTTTTGGAACCACATGGGATCTTTCTTTAGATCCATCAGGTGCTGAGAATCTAAGCCACAACCTCATTCAAGGACAAGAGGCTGATTCAGACACATTCCATTCCAAAGCAATTAAGCAAAGAGCCACAGGTGATGTCCATTCATTTCCATATGAAAACAGTCTTCTTAATGCTACACAACTGGGTGGCCTGAGGCAAAGACTTTCCTGATATTCAGGATAATAGAAACAGAAGTAAGCAAATGGCCCAAAGAAGGGTTCCTCCACTGAGACATTACTGGTCACACTGATATCTGAGTTTTCTGAGATGCTCCCATTCCCTTAAGCTATCCAGTACATGGCCATGTCACAGAGCCCTGTGGTGTTACATATCTGGGACTCAAAACCATGAGCCTATTCTGGAGAGTGGCTGGAAAACATGAAGAAAACAGGAACTTAAGAAGATAGTAGATGTTGCCCATCCATAAGGCAAGCTGCAGTCCATTCATCAATTGGGCAGTAAGAATGTGGGGAAGCTTTCAACTAGAGACAACGTTTCCATTGATGCATTCTCTTTTCTAATGTCTACAACAACGGATACACTGGGATACACAGACATAGAAACACTCACCATGTCAAAGGACTTACTAGAAATAGTCCACTCCAAACCAAATAAACCACCTTTCCTAGCTATTCTCAGAACATCAAAAAAAACCACAAACTCACACCTACAACAGCAAAGGCGATTCTTTCACCCAAGTAGGTCTGTGATTATCCGAAGTGTCTTCTGACTGGTGGGCCATATTATGTTCCCCCAAAAATGGCCTGTCCTGTTTCAGATCTGGTCTCCTTGGCCAATTCTGTGAAGTTGTCAGGAGCCAGTGGTTCGCCACTACCTACTTTCTCAGGAAAGGCCCCTCTTCCGAGCTCTGCTGGAATTTGGCCATCCTCACATCAGTAGGTACCAAGAAAGACTGACTATGTCTTTGGGAAAAACAAATAAGTTAGCCCACTGGGACTCGGAGTGAGACTGACTCTGGGTGCCTGGCTTCCGGGATCCCAAGTTCAGAGAATTCCATCACCAAGGAAGTGAAGTGAGGTCACTTCTTTCAGGAACTGAATATGGTCACTGCCTTGGTAACCACTTTGTCCTAACAGTTGCTTCCAAGGTTCCTATGAGATGGAGGCTGCCCCAACATCCTGTGACACATTCAGAAGTTAGAATGGTATATCAACCATAGGCACCCAGGAACAGCTCTCCACACAGGCCTGCATAGGTCCATCTTCTCTACTTTAAGAAGGCAGAGGCTGATTCAGACACATCAATTCTTCCTGACCAGGTTGTTTGCCATGGAAGATGACTATTGCTCTCTCAGGTCCTACATAGCTGCCTACATATTCTCCAAGGATCATTTCTCCATGGATCTTTTATCTTCTCAGCAGGTGGAAGATAATCTACATTCCTATATTGTAAGACCCACTCTGTCCCTGCTCTTCTGTAAGTTGTATTGAAGGAAGAGTGTATGGTTAGGGTTAATAATAGGTTCGATTTGGGTTACGAATCATTCTGCAGGATGAATAATGGCATTGGCAACCTGTGGTATTTACAAGAGTATATATGTGAAATATAACTATGAAAGCAGAAATCTAGGTAAGATTTGAAGCCCAGAAGGGCATTGGGGACTTGAGTGGGATACTTAGCTTTGAGTTATGTGCTGCACAGATGTCTCAAATAAATCAATATACACTGGCATCGGACCTTGTACTTTGGATGATTGAATGTTGAAGAGAACATCCAGTCAAAAAGTGATAATCGGTAGGATTAGGAAGGTAGTCGGTAGGTTTAGAAAGAAGAGTGAGTATAGGATTTGGACCAAAAGTTCTTTAGCAATAGGGTTTCGGGTAGAGAGTGTATGTAAATGTCAGTACATGTGAAGAGTCAGTCACAATGATGAACTGGGGAAAACATGTAGGAAAGCAGATATCAATAGAGACATTAGGAAATCAAGCAAAGTATAAAGTGTGTGATAGGGTTAGACATTTTCAACAGGTTTGAGGTTGAATATATAATATTAGGAAGAAACAAATATGTAGTCACCAATAGGATTGATATTTGAGAGCATTAGGCAACCTGGACATGGATGTATTTAGTAATCCATGCTCACTTTCTATTTAGGCTTTGGTACAATTGTAAGTGTGACCTTTGCTTTTGGTGTCCAGAATATTTCTGTGATAAAATGTGTATGTAGATCAGGTGACATGAGTATTTCTTCCACCATTTCTTGGAGCAATATTTTGAAGACTTATAAATTAGTATGGTCGTACAAAGAGGTGTACCCTATTTCTATGAATATACACATAATGCATGAATAGACCATACTGTGAATAAATAATATAACTGGATCCACTTTAAATAATGGGTTGAATAGATATCTGAAAATATATAAGAAATGTTATATTGATATACAATCATTCATTCCAACCAGTTATATATCTAATGATCATCTTAGGGTTATGGTTTATCATGAAGGGTTTGTGAGTTTTGTTTCAAAATTGATTATGGAAATCAAAAATAATATATTTGGAAAAAAGTCTCATGAATAGACCAGTAAAGAAACATAGAGGAATACATGTGTTCTGGAGCAGGAAGTGATTGAAAGTGAAACAAATGCCTATAAATTTGCCAACTAGTGAATCAAATATATATTCTATGATGTACATAAACTGAAGAAATAGTAATGTACCAGTGTGGAATAAAAATTAATGTCAAAATACACATCATGTTCCATAGTAACCTACATGCATTGATGTTAAACTGGGTTAGTTAATGTAGACATATTAGGATTTGTATGCACCTTTCACTGAAGTTAGTTTTCAGTACTAGGAAACAAATATGTATTTCGGGTGGATGAATATTTATAAGAATAATCTTGTGAAAAGTTGATTATTAATCCACATACATGAACATGAATGAATTTAGGGATTGTATATAAGACACATATATTTCATATTTTTAAAAATCTGGAGAGTATAAATATATATATATATATATATATATATATATATATATATATATACACACACACACACACACACACACAAACATAGACATTAATAAGTAGCAATATATATGCCAATCGAAATTCATCATGAAATATATATCATAAAGATGCAAAAACATTCATTTTACTGAACATGGGTTTATGTATTATGTTGTTCTACTGGGAAGCTCACCCATAGGTTGAATTTTCAGTTCCAACAGGGTTTAGGAGGAGTGATCACTTCTCACACTTTGTATCTGCTATGTCATGTAATTCACAAGAATGTACGTGTGATACCATGCAGGATTCTATTTGTGCATATAAAAATACATGTGCTGAATAGGCTCCAGAGAATGGGAGACAGTAGTTCACATATTTGTTACCTTTGAAAACACATGGAGAACTATTTCAATTAAAAATTGACTAGATTTATAACACCTACCCTTTATCATGCAAAAGGCAAGTCGAACTCTGAACTGCATGTACTTATATACTGTTTGGGTTATTTTTCTCCATCATATTAGAATTATTAGTCAGAGTCTAGTAGAATATGTGTTAGTGTCAGGGATTCAGAATTTCGAATGGAAAATAGGAAAATTAATCCAATGTGCATGCAAATATGTGCTACAACAAATCTTCCCACTCTCATCCAGAACCATGCCTTGACATTACCTTCGCCCCAAGTAAGACACAATTAGAGAAGAAGAGTTACAAAATCTGTGATTACATTTCTGGAATGGAAAATGCTCAAGAGTGCACAAACTTGGAGGTGGTATAGGAGTTTCCAAAAATAAGGACAAAGTACACACTCCACAAACATGGAGCTCTGCTTGCCTAAAACTTTTTGAGAAACTGCCACTGAGGTTGGGCACTGAAATATAGGTTGTTGTCACGAGTTAAGCTTCCTTTGTAGTGAGACCCTCATAGCTGGGTCTGCATCTATGTGACCAGGAGGACAAAGTTTCTTATTTTACAATGAACACGAGGCAGCAGTGCTGAATTCTCTCTTTGTAGGTAAACTGTGGCCACTGGGCGCTTAGTGTCTCCCCGTGTGGACTGTGAAGCCATATGGTCATCCTCCATTTCGTGGTGTTTCTTCCTGCTGCACTGGGAGTTTGGTATTTGCTTCACGAAATACAGGGAGTTCACCTGGGACAAAGTGCAAGAGGGAGTTCTGTCACGTGTGGTGGGTCAGGGTCTGCAGGATGATACAAGAACCAGGCTTCTATCCCACATAGCTTGACCCCTTGACCATAGCAACCTGATTCTGAACAATGTCCTGAAATCTCTCCATATAACAAGTTGCCTTTACACGGAAGGTTCTGCTGGCTGCGCCATATCAGTCACAAGCCATTTGGAAGCCAATGGCAGATCCAAATGGCCCCACACAGATGTTTTATCACATACCTGCCCAACACTGCTCTAGGCCCACTACTCAACAGAGTCCAACTTACTGACATCTCTGTTCTACACCATTTACATGAAACCCAGTAAAACAAGACACTGTCTGGAACATTCATGATCAGCAACATGTCATCCAAATGTTCTCCAGTGCCACCTGGTGATGGGAATTTCAAAAATTTCATGGCATTTATCTAGCCATTTTTCAAGGATGAAGTTGGAGGCACTGTGAGTTTCAATTCATTCAGGAACCATTAGATGGTTAGGAAGCTCATTTCAATGAAAGCTCTGGAGAACACTCACAGGTAAGGCTTCCCAAAGAGTGGTGAAAAGATCACATGATGTTTAGCTCATTTAGCTCTACAATGTGAGGTCCATATGAGTTTTGACTGTCAATGATGGGTGCCAAGTCTTTCAGAATAAAATCATGTGGTATCCTGGCTGAGAGGCCCAGTGCTCTGTGGAAAGCCACCCTGGGCCTAGAACTCAGTTTCCAAGGGCGACACTCATGCCTGGCTTTCTGAAACCTCAACACTATTCATGGCAATACTTCTCTGAGTTCAGTTGCAGAACTCAGTCTCTAAGGGAATCACACCAGAGTTCAAGCACATGTGGACCAAGTCATCTCTTCTAACCGCCACCCAAATGACCACAATTTAAATTAAAAGACTCCAACACACATAATAACCTCTGGCTAGAGTTTTCCATGAGGGGGACAGCTCAAGTCCGTGTCCCAAATAAGCTCTCTTGCACCTAAATTGCCTAATTCAGGGTGGCATGGACACCCTTCTTGTGAACCAGGAGAGATCAAATAGGCCTCCCATTAATACTGCTCCACTTCTTCAATTTGAGGTCAACTGACTGTGGGGTTTGGATTCTTTATGTGAATTGGAGTCTTGAGAAAACCCAAGCAACCATGGGCTAGCCTCTGCAGAGCTCTGAAGATCTCATTTTACCCAAAGGATCCCTATTCTGACTTGAAGGAGTTCAGGAAAGTTACAGAGGAAGGCGAGAGACTTCATCCACAAGGACTGCTCTTTGGCCATTTTGGTTTTGGATGTACACATGGGATCTTTCTTTATATCCATCAGAAGGTGAGAAACTAAGCCACAGCCTCACACAGGGCAAATAGGCTGATTCAGACACATCCTCTCCAAAACAATTAAGCAAGGAACCACAGGTAATACCCATTCATTTCCATTTGAAAACTGTTTTCTTCAGGCTTCACAAAGTGGTGGCCTGCGGAAAAGACCTTCCTGACATTCAGGGCAACAGAAGAAAAGGTAAGCAAAAGGCCCCAAGCATGGTTTCTCCACTGAGACTTTACTGATCACACTGATATCTGAGTTTTCTGAGATGCTCGCCATTCCCTTTAGCTATCTAGTACATGGTCATTTCACAGAGCTTCGTGGTTGTACATATCTTAAACACAAAACCATGAGCCTATTCTGGAGAGTGGCCAGAATTCAGGAAGAAAACAGGATCTTAGGAAGATAGTAGGTGTTGCCCATCAATAAGGCAAGCTGCAGTCCATTAATTAATTGGGAAGGATGAATGCTGGGAAGCTTTCTACCTGACAGGACATATTCATTGATGCATTCTCTCTTCTAATGTCTACAACCACGGGCGCAGTGGGATACACTGACATAGAAACACTCGCGTTGTCAAACGACTTACTAGAAACCGTTCACTCCAAACAAAACAAACCTTCTTTCATACCTATTCTCAGAACATGAGACAAAAACCACAAACTCACACCCACATCACAAAGGCACCTCCTTCCCCCATGTAGGTCTGTGACTATCCGGAGAGTCCTCTGACTGGTGGGCCATACTATGTTCCCAGAAATGGCCTGTTCTGTCTCAAATCTGGTCTTCTTGGCCAACTCTGTGAAGTTTTCAGGATCAAGTGGTGAGTCAATGCCTGCTTTCTCAGGAAAGCCCCCTCTCCATAGCTTTTCTTGCATTTGGCCATCCTCACATCAGTAGGTCCCAAGAAAGACTGAGTCTGTCCTTGGTAAATCAAAATAAGTTTGACAACTGGGACTGGGACCGGGACTGGCTCTGGGTGCCAGGCTTCCTGGATTCCAAGTTCAGAGAGTTCTATCACCATAGAAGTTAGGTGAGGTCACTTCCTTTAGGAACTGAATTTGGTCACTGCCTTGGCAACAACTTTGTCCTAACAGTTGCTTCTAAGGTTCCCATGAGAAGGAGGCTGCCCCTACTTTCTGTGACACTTTCACAAGTTAGAATGGTCTGTCAACCATTGTCACGCAGGAGAAGCTCTCAACACATCCCTGCTTTGGTCCATCTTCTCTACATTAAGAAGAGAGTGGCTGATTCAGACACATCCCTTCATCATGAGCAGGTTGTTTGCCATGGAAGACTTTTGCTCTCTCAGGTCCTTCATAGTTGACTACATCTTCTCCAGGGATCATTTCTTCATGGACCTTTGAGGTTCTCAGCAGGTGGAAGATCCTCTATATTGCTGTATTTTAAGACCAACTCTGTCCCCGCTCTTCTGTAAAATTAGATTGAGAGAACAGTGTATGGTTAGGGTTAATAACAGGTTCAATTTGGGTGAGAAAAGAAACTACATGGTTGAGCAAACAGGGTCCTACAGTTAACAATAATATGAGAATTATTAATGGACCAGCCTGGGTGGATAAAAGCGTAGTTAACCAGGTGGACTATGTGAACCAAGACTCAAACCTCCTTTTGGGGGCCTCTGTCTTTCTTTGACCCTCTTCAAGTCGTTTTCTTAATTTACTCATAGATTCTTTTACAACTCCAGTATTGTCGGCATAAAAACATCATTCTTTCCTCAATGCAAGCAAAAAGGCACCCTTCTCTCATGAAGAGGAGGGCCAACACTCGCCTGCTCTGTAAACAACTTCAGAGAGAGAGAGGTTAAAATTCCTGTAAAGCTGTGATGCGGTTTTCAATGTCTTTAAGCTTTGGTCTATTTCTGCTTCTAATTGTGTCTTTGGTGTGTCTCATGGACTAGGGCATTTGTTCCTGTGCCCACCCCTTTAGCAACTATTATTCCTAATAGGATGGCTAAAGTGAGGGATACAAGTTCCTGGTGGAACCGGGTTGTATGCCCCCCTATTTGATCTTTAAATGAACCTGCATCCTGATAGAGCACTCTCGAAAACATCTGCATCATTACATAATTAATCGCATCTATTGACCATTTTATGAAAACATAAATAATGTTAAAGTGTATAGAATTATACTGTTGTAGGGATGGACAAGGAAAGGCACCTAAGATAGCACCAAAGACAGGAAAGCAGTTTTATTTGGTTGCATCCGTATTGAGAGGGCATTGCTTCTGTTGTAATCAATTAATCCACTGAACCCCAAGTTTTGGTAGTTTTAGTATTTGTACCCAACATGTAAGGGAAGGGGCTCAGAAGTTCACAGTCTGCAGAAATTTACACAAATCAGTTTTTGTTTCTGTTTTTTTCCTCTGTTCTGTGCACGTTAACTTTTCAAGGACACCTTGGAACGGGAGAGCTTTTTTGTCTCTTTTTTTTTTTCTCCTTGCCAGCTGTCACCATGGAGCCCAGTTGGTAACTTTTTTATCTTAGAAATGTAGCCATCTCTGTGAAGCCCCAGCTCAAGGCCAGAGTCCTTGTTCACATATTTTGTGAAAAACTGGTAAGGCGATGTCTAGCTTAGTGGTGGTGATTTTTCCAGCCAGTGGCCAAGTAGAACAGGGCAACACGAAGAGTGGAAGTTTATCTCCATTGAACTTTTTCAGAGGGACTCTTTTGCTGAAAGACCTAAAGTAAGCCTTGGTGAAGACTTCTGGAGAAGGTCATTTAAGACATTTCTGTGGACCTGGTACAGAGGGGGATGACAGGGAAGGCGATGCTGAGAGCAGCTCTGTGGATCTGAGAATGAGGAAGGAGAGATGCCAAAGAATAATGGGAAAGGGGTTTGGGATTTTCATAGAACAAAAACTTGAGCAGTAGAACAGGTAGAGCAGAGGGGAAGACGGGAGTGAGTATTCCAAAAAGCCTGTGAGGGACTTTAAATTCTTAGAACCTGTTTTCAGTGATGACAAATCAACTTTAAAGGTCATTTTCATTACATCATGGATAGGGGTCTGAGGGCTCTTCTCAGCTGGTTTGAGCTTTGGCTAAGCTTGCTAGAGGACTTGTTGGGACCTAGTGCAGACACTGACAGGAAAAGAGAGGAGTGAGTGGGTGGAGGGGTACCTCGGTACCTGCTTCCTCAGCAAGGGGGCAATGTTCTGAGATCCAGCGGAGGTTTGGGTTTTTGATCTAGTAATTGGAGGGGAGAAATCAGGTTGCTGAGGTGGGTGTGAAAGCAGAGAGTCTAGAGCAGAAGGCTGAGTGTGAGGAACTATTGGGGAAGCATAGTACAGGATGTGAGCGCAGGAGGAAAAAGAATTCCACATAGGGGAATTTCCCCCTTTTGAGCACTTGCCAAAGTTAAAAATGTCATGCAGAATTTGAAGATCTAGAGAACCCTCTGGGGGCCATAGTTTTTGGTTGTCTAATTGGTAATATGGCCAATGCTGTGTACTGAATTTGATGAGGAGTTTGGGTTCCACCAGGCAGCCCCTGTATGCTCACATCCCCATGACTTACACAAGAAGTCGGCTTTTCCCCCACAAAGCCATGGCTGTTTGTCGCTTTGATAGTCTGCCGGGCATACATAGTAATATAGGCTAGCCAACCTGCATCTGGCTCGCGTGTCCCTGCATCCATAATGTTTGTTTCAATTATCTATGGTATGGAAGGGATTTAATGAAATTTTAGTGAGATCCTCTTCATCAGGTATATCTCAAAAGGAAAGACATCTACCGAGCTGAAAAATGTCTGGGTGGAGAGATAGCCACCAGATCCCTAAGGGGGCCGTTAAGGTCTCTTTAATGGTTCTATTTATTTTTTCTACCTGTCCTGAGTTCTGAGATATATAAGCATAATGTAACTTCCAATTAATCCACAGGGTCCTGGTTAACACCTGACTTACCTGGGCCATGAACACCAGTCCATTATCAGTCCATTAGGCAGATCGTATCTTGGAAAAATATCTTTCAGGATCTTCTTGAAAACCATTTGCGCCGTTTTTTTTTTTTTTTTTTTTTTTTGTGTGTGTGTTTGTGTAAGGCTTCAATCCATCCTGAAAATGTATCTACAAAGACTAGGAGATATTTAAGTCCATACCTTGCTGGCTTAATTTCATTAATGTCCACTTACCAGAATTGTCCTGGTCTGGTTCCTCGTAGGTGCTTTCCTCTAGGAAACTTGGAAGGGTAAGCATTACCCAATTGACGGATCCGACAGGCTTTTGTTACCCGTTCAGTTATTTCCTTTCGCTGTGAGTTGGTTAGTGGAGAACTCTGTTCTTAATCCTACAGTAATGCCTGCAGTTTCTTTGAACCAAGGTGAGTGAGTTGATGTGCATTTTTAACGTAGTGTAGGGCTTGCTGTAATTGCAGGCTGAGCTCAGTGAAGTTGAGGTGTTCAGTGTCAGTGTCCTTAGATGTTATCAAAAACTTCCTGGTCCTCAGGGTTCCATTGGAATTGGGCATCTTCCTTTAACAGCGGTATAAAGGAGCAGCTAAGGACGCAAACCCAGGTATCCATAACCTGCAAAAGCCAGCAGTCCCAAGAAATTCTCTGAGTTGTCTGCTGTAAGATGGGGGTGGTATCTACACAATGGTTTGTTTTCTGGGCTCAGTGAGCCATCTTTACTGCCCCTAAGGGAATAGCCCAGGAAGATTACTTCATGCTAGCAGATTTGGGCCTTTTTGGCCGAAACTCTATACCCGAGTTGAGTAAGCTCATATAATAGTGCTTGGGTCCCAGACTCACAGTTTTCCTTGGTGTTGGCTGCCAGTAGCAGGTCATCCACATATTGAAGCTGGGTAACTTCAGGGTGTGTAGTTCTGAAGTTGTTGAGATCTCTGTGGAGGGCTTCATCAAAGAGAGTGGGGGAGTTTTTGAACCCCTGTGGGAGTCTAGTCCAAGTTAGTTGACCAGACATTTTGGTTTCTGGGTCTACCCACCCGAAAGCAAACAGCAACTGACTATCTTTATGCAGAGGCAAGCAAAAGAAAGCATCTTTTAAGTTCAGAACAGTATATAATTTCCGCTCAGGGTTCAGAGTGCTAAGCAGATTGTACGGATTAGGTACCGTAGGGTGAATGTCCTGCACTCTTTTGTTGATCTCTCTTAGCTCTTTAATGGGGCGATAGTCCCCGGTTCCTGGCTTTTTTTTTTTTCTAGTAGCAGGGGAGTGTTCCAGGCCGATTGACAGGGCCTTAGGACTCCTAAGGCCAGATATTTCTGAATATGGGGCCTTATCCCACCTTTAGTTTTTTTGCTTAGAGGATATTATTTGACATTGATTGGGGAGACTGAGGTTTTTAACTCCACTGTTATTGGAGGTTGTTTCACGGCCAGACCTAACACCGCAGTTTTTGCCCAGGCATCTGGGTAATCTGTTATCCATTTTTGGGGTAGCTTGCTTGTTTGATCAGTCTTGGGGGGTGTGAAGAGTGGACGTTCATCTTCTACTAATATAGTTAAAGCGGTGACTATAGGAGTTTTACTGAAGGATTTACAAATTTCATTTGGGGGCCTTCAGGGTTAAAAGTTATTTTGGCCCAGAGCTTGGTGAGCAGATCTCTGCCCATCAATGGGTGCGGGCATTCTGGTCTTACTAGGAAGGAGTGATGAATTTTTTCTTTCCCCAGGTCCATGGTCCTCTTAGTTGTCTAAGCCCAATATTTACTGTCATCAGCCCTTTGAACTAGAGACCTTTTATTTGATAGAGGGCCCAATGGGGCCTTAAGGGCTGAGTATACTGCTCCTGTATTCACTTCAAAGTTTACTGGAGTTCCCTCCACTTCAAAAGTTACCCTGAGCTAGGGGAAGGGATCTGAGCCCCGACTTTCTTAGTCATCCTCCAGAGTCAGAATGGCCAGCTGCGTGGCTGTCTCTTTATAGGGAACTCTATGGCCCAGTATCCTTTTTCTTTAGAGTAGGCACACTGATCTGAGGCCAGGGGTGGCCTCTGGCATGGGCCCTTCCTGTCACCCTGTGTCTTAATTTCTGGCCTCTTTCTTGTTGTGATCAGGACCTTAGTCAATGCCTTAGTCTGTCTTTTGCTTCTCTCATCCTCCGTTTGCTCCCTTTCTTTCTCCCTGTTTCTCTCTTATAGTATACTTTCTTGGCTTCTTTGACTAAATCTCTCTTTTAAATTTTTTTTAATATCCATGGCAGCTTGCTCAATTAAGGCCATCATGACAGATGCCTTTTAATCCAGTGCCTGAGGATCGAAAGAAGTATATCTCTTATATGCCTCCATGATTCTCTCTAGAAACATAAAGGGAGATTCATCAGGCCTTTGAATAATTTCTCTTACCATGGCCAAATTAGTTGGTCACCCAGCGGTCCCTTGGAGACCCGCTGTTAGAGCCTGGCAATAATTGAACAGATGCTCCCTATCTTCCAACGTGTTGGGGTCCCTGTTGAATAGGTTTAAGGAGAAGCCAGCTTTCATTATGTTGGGAAGCTGTGTTGGTCGCCTATCATGTCTGAGGATATTTTTTCTACATTCCAGGAGATTTTTTTCTCATTGCTCTGTCATGAAGAGAGTCGCTAGGTGGTGTTGGCAGTCACCCCAAGTAGGCAGGTGTGAAAACGTCGGTGAGTTCTCTGAGTTCTTTTAGCCGGGCCAGCTTCCTCCAGGGAAGGAGGGGCTGTCTGTGCTGCCGGACAGTCATCTTGATGGCACTGGGCCAGCCTAGCTTCCTCGAATGGTGGAGAGGCTGAGTCAGCAGAAGGGGAATCACTTAGAGGGTGTTGGGGGTTGGGAGACGAGGGCAGATGATAAGGAGGAGGAGGAGAGTCCAGTAGAGTCTTGAGACTCAAGGAGAACAGAGGGTGGAGGAGGAGGAGCAGAGAGTTTGAGAGATAGAATTGTGGGGGAAGGAGTAGGAGCAGGTGCAGGGACAAGGAAAGGCTTGACCCATGGAGGAGGAGATTTGTAGAGGTACTGACAAGTTAAGATATATGGCTGTTGATCTGGATGTCTATGTGGTCCCTGGTGAAAGACAATATCTCGGACTTTTCAAATAAGTGCGAAGTACAAAGATCCTTCTAGGAGCCATCCAACTGCAATGGTGGGTCATTCTGTGACACAGAATCTGCCAGGTCTGGCGTTTTACTGAAAAAGAAAGATTCTGAGCCCTTAAGCAGAATTTGGTCCAGTGATCAAGGGTCAGGGACAGAGGCATTGAAATGATCTGTCCCATAATAAAATATACACAGACAGTGAAAGCAACGACACACAACACAGACAAGACAAGACAATAAAGACAGGCAATGGACGTCCAATACTGAGACCAGGACTGACTAGTCGGCAAAACCTGAAGGGCTGGCAATACCGAATCAGAAACAAAATATCACTGAGTCGAGGAGACTATTGTTCCTCGATTTCCCGAGTCTATATCCCAGGGACATGGTCTGTGGCTCTGTGGCATGTGTGTCAGCCACCATGGGAGAGAGCTCACGCTCTTTACCAATAGCCATTTTGCCATACCCTAACCTGAAGCCTGAAACCAGAAAGATGGGTCTTATTTACCCCCAGAGGAGCCCATTGGGGGTATTTTGTCTGCAGTTGCCGGATCTCGCTAGGGCCACCAGATGTAAAGGTTGGGCGAGCATCTGTGGCAGAGACCACCAAGAGACTGTCTCATGCAACAGCAAAGGGTTTATTGGGAGTCCGGCATGAAGGGCTCAGAGATCACTTGAACAGAGCAGAGAGCCCTGAGAACAGCTTAAGAAATGCTTATATATTTTCCTTGGAGAGGGCAGGGAGAGAAATTTATTGATGGGTAATGGCAAGTGGGCAGTTTGCGTGCAACTGGTTGACGGAGTACATTCTGCAGTTTGGCAGTTGGGGACAGCACATTCTGGGAACAAGAATAGTAAACAGTTCTCAAGATTACAAGGGTGTTTTGTTAAGCATACAGAAAAACAGGAAGTGACAAGTATCTATTTTATTAACCTTTCAATATAAGTATGAAAACAGAAATCTAGGTAAGATTTGAAGTCCAGAAGTTCATTTGGCCCTTGATTGGTATACTTAGCATTGAATTACGTTCTGTAGAGATGTCGCAGAAATATGGATATACAATGTCATAGGACCTTGTACCTTTTCGGAGGTCAGTTCCAAAACACAGTCTCTAAGCAGAATCACACCAAAGTGCAAGCCAAGTTGGACCCAGTTATCTCTTCCAACTTCCACACAAATGACCGCAGTTAAAACCAAAACACTCTCACATGACACTCATCTTCTTCCATATAGACACTCATCATAACTTCTGGCAGGAGGATTCCATGAGAGGCGCAGCACAAGACAGTGTCCCAAATAAGCTCCCTTTCCCCTCATTTACCAAAAGTCAGGGTGGCCTGGACACCCTTCCTGTGATCCAGGAGTGATCAAATATGCCTGCCGTTAACACAGCTCTGTTCTCCAATTTGAGGCCTACTGACTGTCGGTTTAGATTCTTTATTTGAATTGGATTCATAAGAAAACCCAAGAACCTATGGGCTAGCATCTGCAGGGCTTTGAATAACTCATTTGACCCATTGGATCCCTATTCTCACTTGAGGGAGGTAAAGAACCTTACGGAGGAATGCGAGAGACTTCATCCACAATGACTGATTTTTGGTCATTTTGATTTGGATCCACACATGGGATCTTTCTTATGATCCATCAGGTGCTAAGAATCTAAGCTCTAGGCTCACACAGGGCCAAGGGGCTGATTCAGACACATCCCTTTCCAAAGCAATTAAGCAAACAGCCACAGGTGATGCCCACTCATTTCCGTTTGAAAACTGTTTTCTTCTGGAATCTCGAAGGCGTGGCCTGAGGCAAAGACCTTCCTGACATTCAGGGCAACAGAACAATAGGTAATCAAAAGGCCAATTGCAGGGTTTCTCCACTGAGACTATCCTGGTCACACTGGTATCTGAGTTTTCTGAAATTCTTGCCAATACCTTCAGCTATCCAGTACATGTCCATGTCACAGTGCTTGGAGGTGCTACATATCGTGGACACAAAAGCATGAGTCTATTCTGGAGAGTGGCCAGAATTCAGGAAGAAAACAGGAACTTAGGAAGATAGCCGGTGTTGCCCATTGATAAGGCAAGCCCCAGAGCATTCATTAGTTGGGCAGGATGAATGCTGGGAAGCTTTCTAATAGACAGGAAACATCCATTGATGCATTCTCTTTTCTAACGTCTACAACCACGGACACAGTGGGTTACACAGACATAGAAACACTCGCCTTGTCCAACAACTTACTAGAAACAGTTCACTCCAAACCAAACAAACCGACTTTCCTACCTATTCTCTGAACATGAGACAAAACCACAAGCACACATCCACATCCACAAAGGCACCTCCTTCCCCCAAGTAGGTCTCTCACTCTCCGGAGTGTCCTCTGACTGCTGGGCCATACTGTGTTCCCCCGATATGGCCTGTCCTGTCTCAGATCTGGTCTCCTTGTCCAACTCTGTGAAGTGGTCAGGAGCCAGCTGTGAGCCACTACCTGCTTTTTCAAAAAAGGCCCCTCTTCAGAGTTTTCCTGGCATTTGGCCATCCTCACATCAGTAGGTACCAAGAAAGACTGACTCTGTCCTTGCTAAGTCGAAGCAAGTGAGACCACTGGGACTGGGACGGGGATTGGCTCTCTGTGCCTGGCTTCCTGGATCCCAAGTTCAGAGAGTTCCATACCAAGGAAGTGAGGTGAGGTCGCATCCTTCAGGAACTGAATGAGGTCACTGCCTTGGCAACCACTTTGTCCAAAGATTTGCTTCCAAGCGTACCATGAGAAGGAGGCTGAACCTACTTTCTGTGGCACTTTCACAAATTAGAATGGTATATAAACCATAGGCACCAAGGAACAGCTCTCCACTCAGGCCTGGTTTGGTCCATCTTCTCTATATTAGGAAGAGAGCCTTTAGTCCCGGGAGCATTGCAGTGAACCTCCGCACTAAAACTATTAGCAAGCACCTGATGGAGGAGGCCTCCATAGGTAAGTGGCGCCTTTATAACATCTGATATCCGGTTAAGGGAGATCTCTTCTGATGACAGAGATGTGGCCTGGGGAGACTCACATATACTCCTGTCCAGGACAGTAACAAGAATCATTCTGTCCTCTGTTCTGTTTTGTAGGAAATTCCTCTGGAAGTGTAGAGAGGTGCCCACGGGCACGCACGCGCTCGTACCCTGGAGCTTTAGCAAGATCTTGCACTGTACCAATGTTTTTCTGTTTAGGCGCCTGGTTTCTGTTTTTCTTTGTGTGTGTGTGTGTGTGTGTGTGTGTGTGTGTGTGTGTGTGTTTTGTTCTGCGTTCTATTTTTTTGTTTGCTTGTTTGCTTTTGTTCAATTTGTTGTGTGATTTCAGTGGTAAAAACTTAAGGATATTGGACGTGAAAATGGGTAATAAAGAGAGTAAGCCTGACACCCGTTTGAACTGTGTTTTAAGGAACTGCGATGAACTTTACCCCCCTTTGTTAAGCAGGATGATAGAAGCCCCTAGCTGGCTGCCTGGAGCACACCCATTGCAGAGGGCAATGCCTGCTGGGGACCTAAGAACTGAGTATCTCCCAGGTTAACAAGTGAAACTCCTTTAAAACCCCTTGTCCCTCCAGATCAAGAGAGTCACAAAATTTGGCAGAGTCCCCTGTGTTTCTCCTTTGTTAGCAAAGCAATTAACCTCCCCTTTTCTTTTTCTCAGAACCCATTCCTCATTATTTAATTGGTATAAATTGGCTTCTAGGTCAGGAACCGAACTTTAAGTTACATATTGGTACCCCCCCTCCGCCCCAGAACTTTGTGAGAGCTGTCTACTGAAATGTTAGGAGATGGAGCTTGCTTGGGGTGGAACTGAACCAGAGGAGCTAATCCTGTAAGTAAAAGGAGGGACTGAGGGACCCCCAGCAGCTGCCAAAGCTCTGTTGATTCAGGGAATACCCTCCTTCCTTCCGTGCACTGCAAGTATTATGCCACCTCTGTCTTGTTAAAAAAGAGAAAAAGAAAAAGGGGACACTAAATTCATTAAAGTCACCATATAGACACTTTATTTTCCATTTCAGGTTGCCCCTCTGTTAAAACATCTGGTCCCCCCCATGGTGCCACTGGTGTAGTAGATTTTTATGGTGCCACTGGTGTAGTAGATTTTTCTCTTATCTGCTCTGGTTTAAAGGATTCTGTCTGGCAACCATAGTCTCTACCTCCTTTCTGTCTGTCTTGTGTCTTTGTTTCTGGTCCTTTAAGACATGTGCAATAATGTGTTGATATTATAAAATTTTTCTTGGGAATGATCTTAGCTGAATGTGTGTCTAAATGATGATGTTTTATCATAACAAAATGGTATCTGAATGGGTTTTTGAAGCATTGCACAATCTTGCAGTTAAAAGTCGGGTTTAGGTAACTGTTTAGTTTAAGATTTTAGGTAATTCATGCCAGAGAACTTAAATACTTAGGATGGAAAACTGAAGAACTCTACTTCCAATTGGCAAGTAACTTCCCAATCATTCAGTCTTTTTTTTTTTTTTTTAACCAATTTTGATTTCGGTAGCCAGGGAAAATGTCACTGTGTGTACCAGTGCATTAATTTGGACAAGGATAGTAAACCATAGTATGGTATCTGTTGACAAAATAAGATGTAAAGACATAAAATTTTGTGAATTGTATCTTAAACTTGTATCATAATTTTCAACACCCAAACCTGAAAATTATGGTTAAAATGCCTTAGGCCTGAGGTGTCTGCTCAGAATAGCAGTTTTTTCCTGCTCCTTCCAGACCTCAGCCATGACTTATGTTGAAATGCAAATGAAAGAAGCCTGCAAGCTTAGTAGGAGACTGATTTGATGCCTAATGGAAAAAAAAAGTAAATTGTATGGTATTTACTAATTACTGGCCAGTCGTTTTTTCTAGGACTCTTATTTTTTTCCTTAGATTCTGTATTTTCTTTTTGAGCTCATGATTCTGAGCATGCAGACCTAGGTTAATGTTTTTCTGATCAGTTCTATCTTTGACCAACTGTGGACTTTTTGAAACATTGCAATAAAGATTTAACCTGCGAAAAACTACAAGGCCTTTACTATTATTATGTGTGTACAATTTTGTTATGTGTTGTCTGTCTATATATACATATGTTCGTATATCATATATATGATACACAAATTAACATATATAAGGAGCGCTCATAAAAAAAAGTGCTCATAAAAACAAATTTTAAAAAGTGGATCCAAAGATCTTTAGTTCACTTGGTTTAAATGTTTCAATTTAAATTGGATAAACAGATAAAAATAAATGTTTTTAAATTTAAGCTTACAAATTTTTCTAGGTGTTCAAAAATCTAATAAAATATTAATATCTACAAAACGTCTAATGTGCCTTGGTTCTAGGACATTTTCTTCAACATAAAAATGGTTTACACTGTTCAATACATTTCTCTAATATTTTGATAAATAAGTAAAGTAAATTTGATATGGGATTACTCATTCGTGAGTACTTTTGTTAGATATCTGATTCATTTACTAAGGTCTGTATGAGTTTTTACTAAACTCTATATAAGATTTTAAAAATCAGTCATGTGTTAATGTGACAAAAATTTTTTGAAACATAAGTTTACCCATAACATTGTGTTTATTAAGTTTTATTTTTTCTAGAGCAAGGAACCATAAAAATTAAACAACTTATTAAATCAGAACTGTTATTTTAGAGCACTGTACTGCCATTTCTTTAAAAGGTAAACTTGGTTAATGTAGAAACATCAATGTAATTGTGATGCTATTAATGTTTTCATATCTTACAGGTATGCAAGTCTGTAAGGTAGAAACTTTAAAAGAGCATTATATCAAGCTGGTGTTCTGAAGTTGTATGGTAAAAAAAATATATTGGAGATTTATTTACCTGTTATCAATAAGATATATAAAGTTTCATGTTACTTTTTACATTGTGGAACAATTTAAATGTATTTTTAAGTTAATGAGAGCCTAATCTATGTAAAAGTTGAAAACTTTCAGGCTTTCTTTAATTCATGTTTTAAATGTGATATCATATGGTGTTAGCTAATGTTCATGAGACCACAATTTATGTAAACTTTGTCAAATGATATTTAAAAATAAAGACCAGCTTTAGAACTAAAATACTTAAGATTTATAAAGAGCCCTGCCTTACCTGAGATAAGGCTGTGTGTCCCATTTTACTATATGTGAGAATGACTACGAATCCAGTAGGTCAGATAATATTTATTTAAAGTTATGTTAAAAACCTAAAAAATGTCAAGATTCCTAGGATCTAAAACAGGGGATATAAAGTAATACTCAGCCAAAAAATTTAGGGTAGCTATTACACGAACTAAGTATTTTTACTTTTGTTAATTTTATTTTGAAATTTTCTTATAAGTGATCTAAAGATTCCCTGTTAGTTGCTTTAAGAACACAACATGGGTTTATTCAAGATAATAAGTCATCACCTACAATACAGACAGAATAATACAGATCCCAATTAATTAAAAGATAATTATAAAGTTATAGACATTAAAGTCCAGTACTCTTAATATAAGGCTGTTAAAATTTATTTGCTGGATGTTTAAGATTAGGATTTAAAATTAAAGTTAAATGAAAAGGGCCAAGAAAACCAATATTTTGGCTCTTACCCTCTGAGTCAATCTGAATCCAGGGAACAGGGGACTTCTCTAAAGAGCTTTTCAACTCTGAGCCACATAACCTCCTGATAGGGAGATTAATGAGACCACTGGAGAACAGAAAGCCAATCAGTGCATTTGTTACGAGAGTCATCAGAGAAAGGAGATATCCCTGATGCTTCTGAGGGAAGCCAAATGGTCAAGCAAGACCTGGACCCACCTAGCGCAAATGGCACTAGCAGAATTGAAAATCTGCTCTCGTTTTTCCAGAATTGACTCCCATAAAGCTCAGCTGACTGTTAACAATAGACAGAAACAAAAGTCCGTTTGACTGCTTCATCTTAAATCTTTGGAAAGACAGTTAAGACCAAAATACAGCCATTCCTGGGCATTTTAAATAATAATAATATAATAAAAATAATAATAATAATAATTATAATATTTTAATTTATGCATTTTATTTTAGCCTCCCAAAATAAGTAAGATTGGAGGCTACAAAGAAGGATTCTCAGACAGGAATGCCTGATACTTATAAAAAGAGACTATCAAGAAGAGCTGCCACAGGCAGAAATTTCTAATTTAAGGCCTGCAGATATTCCTAACCTACACAGGTAGGCTTGGTGTTTGCTTGTACGATTATCCAGCCCTGAGTAACAGAATTAAAGGTTTCTCTATTAGACATAGAGGTCATACAAAAAAAAAAAGGATTTTACAAGATCAGATGACATTAAATTGTTAAACTGTATCTTACGGGGAGGGACAACTGTAACACTAAAAGTTAAATATTAATTTGATAGTCCTGATAACTGGGGATATTAAGGACTGGTGAGGGAACTTCCATACAGTGACATGTTCCAGCTGCTGCAACATTTATTCAGTACTCATGGTTTTTGTTTCTCTCATAGAAGAACCCATCCCCAGATGACTTTACAACCTGTTCTTCCCCAACCAGACTTCAATCCGAACTGACTTCTAAAAGGCAACTCATGTCCCCCAACTGACTTATAAAAGGCAACTCATGTCCCTCACGCCCACTCACTTCACCCTGTCTCAGGTCAGAAGAAGAAATAATGATTGACGCCACTCTTCTTACAACAATGAAGAGAAAGATAAATAGACTATCAATATAAGTAATTAATTAAGTCAGGTAAAATCAGGGAGATCGGTTTTGGGTGAGTTCTAAAAATTTGGAGAATCTTACCTGAGGGATTAAAATTGCCTCAGTGCTCTTCCCCTAATCTATTAAAGATTTGAAAGGGACACAGAGAAAAGGGGGAAATGATAGACCCAACCTGATCTTTTATTAAAATTGGGAGCCATCTTGCCACAAAGCCATGAAAAGATAATTTTGGCTTTACCATAAATTACTGCAAGTTCTGAACCTGCTTGAAATGCCTGCCCGTGCCTTGAACTCACGCATGCCCAGCTCTCTAACCAGATAGCAGCCCTCTCTGAAACTTTAGTGACACATCATAAATATTTGCCTTTTCTGGCCAGACAACATCCCTCTCTGAGGCTCTAATGGTCCGCTGAATTCTGATGTAGGGACAGCAAAAAAAAATCTAAACTACCATTAGTGTGATGCTTGTCAGAGTTCTGTTATCTGTAACACCCCTTTTGTGTAACTTTCTGGGCTATAAAGCTGGGCTGTAGGAAAGCTGGGGTTGCTGTCTTGTTCCGGCTGTTTTGGGAGGGGAGGCAGCATGAAAGGTGGAAATAATAAGATTAATTTAATTTGATTTTAATTAGAGTCAGTGGTCTTTTCTTGTGTCCTTGTCTAACAGTTAACACTCCAAAAACATGGAGCTCTGCCGGCCTAAAGACTTCTTGAGGAACTTCCTCTGAGGTTGGGCACTTGAAACATATGTTGTTGTAAGGAGCTTTAGCTTCCTTTCTAGTGAGACCATCAAAGCTGGGTTTGAATCTATGTGACCTGGAGGACATGGTTTCTTGTATTCTAATGAACATAAGGCAGCAGTGCTGAATTTTCTCTTTTTAGGTAAACTGTGGCCACTGGGTGCTAAGTGTCTTCCCGTGTGGACTGTGAAGCCATTTGTTCATCCTCCACTTTTCGTGGTGTTTCTTGCTGCTGCACTGGAGGTTGGTATTTGCTGCATGAAATACAATGAGTTCAACTGGGACCCAGTTTTGGAAGGAGTTCAGTCACTTGTGGTGTGTCAGGGTCTGCAGGAGAATGCAACAACCAGGTTATATCTCACAGAGCTTGCCCCCTTGTCCATAGAAATCTGACTCTGAACTTTGCCCTGGAACCTCTCCATGTAAGAAGATGCCTTTACATAGAAGGGTCTGCTGGATGCACAATGTCAGTCACAAGCCATTTGGAAGGCAATGGCAAATCCTCATGGCCACACCACAGATATATTATCACACACCTGCCCACCACTGCAATAGGCTCACTACTCAGCAGGCTCCAACTTACTGGCATCTTTGTTCTACACCATTTTCATGAAACCCGGTCAATCTTGGCATTCTCTCGTACACTCATGATCAGCAACAAGACATGCAAAGGTTCTCCAGTGCCACCTGATTATTGGAATTTCAAAAATTTCATTGTATTTATCTAGCTTTTTTTCATGGATGAAGTTGGAGACACTGTGGGTTTCAGTTCATTCAGGAACCATTAAATGGTGAGGAAGCTCATTTCAATGAAAGCTCTGGAGAACTCTCACAGGCAAGTCTTCCCATAGAGTCTTCAAAAGGTCACATGAATCCAGGCCCATTGAGGTCTTCAATGTGACGTCCATGGGTGTTCTGACTCTCAACTATGGCTGCCAAATCTTTCAGAATAAAATCATATGATATCCCAGCTGAGATTCCAAGGCTCTGTGGAAAGCCACTCTGTCCTTGATCTCAGTTTCCAAGGGCGAATCCCATGCGTGGCCTCCTAAAATCTGAACACAGTTCATGGCAATATTTCTCTGAGATCAGTTCCAGAACTCAGACTCTAAGGAAAATCACACCAGAGTTCAAGCCCAGGTAGACCCAGTCATCACTTCCAACCACCACACAAATGACCACAATTAAAACCAAAGCACTCCCACAAGGCCCTCATCTTCTTCCATATAGACACTCATCATAACCTCTGGCTTGAGGTTTCCATGAGGGGATCAGTCCAAGAAGGATCCTTAGATCCAAACCTCCCCCGGGACCTTTTTAACTACTGCCAGCGTCTGAAAAAGTGGAGGAAGATTCCCTGTATTGAAGGTTTTAGCCTTCCCACACAGCACCTTGTCTCTGCTCCTCCTGCCCTCCCCCTCAGGTCCTCCTTGCTTGCAATCCCCTCTCTTCCCCTACTTCTACTTCTGACTTCACAGATTCTTCCTCATTCGACCCAGCAGATGAACCCCCGCCTTATCCCCAGCCCCATCTGCCCCTTCTCTTCTGCTATACCCTCCTCATCCTCTGCCTGATTCCATGGATCCTCAGCCTTCCATTTTATCCCCCTCCCCTCCGTCCTCTTCTGCCTGCTCTACCTCCTCCTCTTCCAAAGAGACACTCCCTTCCCCTTCCTCTCCTTCCTGTCCGCCGCCTGCCTCTTTCAGTCCTCCTGTTACCAGGTCTAAAGGACTCCTTCCCACCCCTAAGACAATCGCACCCCTTCGTGAGGTAGCTGGTCCCGAGGGTGTCATCAGAGTCCACGTGCACTTCTCCAGGTCAGACATTACTCAGCTAGAGAGGAAGTTAGGCTCAATCACCACTAAACCCACCACTTACATACGGAAGTTTCAATGGGTCCTGCAAGCATATAGCCTCACTCTTCATGACATATACATGCTCTTGGCCAATACACATCTCCCCGAGGAAAGGCAATGGGTCTGGGAGCTAGCCCAAGCCCATGCTGATGAAAATCATAGAACCAATCCTAACCACCCCACGGGCCCTCATGCTGTCCCAGAGCAGGATCCCCTACGGGATTACAACACCCCTGAAGGCTTACAGACTCATGACCTTTTTACATCCTGCCTCTTGGCGGGCCTGAAAAAGGCCACCCGCAAGGCTGTTAACTTTAAAAAGGTGCAGGAGGTCATTCAAAGGAAGGAGGAAACACCTTCAGAATTCCTGGATAGACTAACCAAGGCCCTTCAACAGTGCACATAACTCGACCCAGAAACCCCTGATGGCCGTCATGTCTTAATGACATATGTTCTGGCCCAAAAATACTCTGACATTAAAGCCAAGCTTAAAAAGCTTGAACAGGGCCCTGCTACTCCTCAGACCAAAATCCTCGCTGTTGCTTTAAAGGTTTTTCATGGTAGAGAGGATGAAAGTGATTGCCGTAGGCAGAGAGCTGAAAATGCCAAATTCCAAATGTTTGCCCAGGTCATTCAGAGAAGGCCATCACCATGCCGTCCCAATGTGACACCCCCTGGAGCTTTCTTCAAATGTGGTAAGGATTGTCCTTCGCCGAGAACACCGTAAAACCCCTGCCCAACATGCCATCAAAGGAGACACTGGGGGGCAGACTGCCCAACAACCCGGAAGGGAGGTTGTTCAGCCACCCGGCAACCCCAGCCTCTCCTGGGCTTGGCAGAGGAGGATTGATGGAGCCCTGGGCCTTCCCTCCAGACTATTACCATCAAGAATCAAGAGCCTAGGGTCACCTTCCTGGTGGATGGACGCTTCATTACCTTCCTCTTGGATATTGGTGCCACTTTTTCAGTCTTGAGGGAGTATTGGGGTCCTACCACACCCTCAAAAACTCCTATTGTCGTGGTAGGAGGTAAACGTATTTTCCCTCAAAATCCCTTTTGTCCTTCACTCACTCCTTTCTCGTTATGAGCCATTGCCCCATTCCCCTTCTGGAAAGGGACATACTCTCACTATTAAAAGTCACCATTCACATATCACCCCACACCTCTCCTACCTCTCATTTCCTCATGATGTTCCTAGGGGCAGATACACCTCCTTCATGCACTCTCCCACGACTATCTAAACCAGTTAACCCTGAGTTTTGGGACACAACTACACCCTTTATGGTTAAATGCAGTCCTATTCATATTGTCTTACGGGACCCTTCAAGATATATTAGTCAACCATGATATCCACTCACAACCACAGCCTTCCTCGGATTAGAAGCCATCATCCAGGATTTATTATGAAAGGGGTATCTTAGGCCTACACACTCTCCTTTCAACACCCCCATTCTGGCAGTAAAGAAACCTAACGTGTCCTACAGGCTGGTTCTAGACCTTCCCCTTGTCAACTCCTCTGTGGTCCCCATCCACCCGCTAGTGTCCAACCCTTACACCCTTTTCTCTCAGATCCCTGCCACTATTACCCACTTCTTGGTCCTAAATTTAAAACATGCGTTCTTTTCTATTCCCTTGTTCTCAGAATCTCAGTATATCCTTGCTTTTACTTGCACTGACTCTCACACCCGCCATTCTCATCAGCTTACCTGGACAGTCCTCCCACAGGGATTCAGGGATAGCCCCCATCTCTTTGGCCAAGTTCTTGCCCAGGACCTCACATCCTTTCACCCGACCTGTCCTGACTCTACTCTCCTTCAATATGTCGATAACCTTCTTCTATGTAGTCCCTCTGGGAACACTCTCAATCCCACACTGCACAGCTTCTTAATTTCCTAGCAGACAAGGGAAATAGGGAGTCTCCCCACAAGGCCCATGTTTCCCAGGCTTCTGTCACCTATCTTGGTTTTTGCCTTACACCCAGAAAAAAGGAAATAACACTGGATAGGAGGCAACTCCTCTCTTATCTTCCAGTGCCCCATACAAAAGCCAAAATACTATCATTCCTAGGACTAGCAGGTTATTTTAGGGCCTGGATCCCAAATTATTCTCTTCTTTACAAATCCTGTATGACCTAGCAAAGGGACCCCCTAGTGAATCTCTTGCCTCCTCCCCAAACTACAACTTGCGCAGGCTTCAGCAACTTGTCTTAAAGGCACCTGCCCTTCACCTTCCTGATCTTTCAAGACCATTTCATGTATATGTCCATGAAAATGGGAGGCAAGAACTTGGGGTCTTAGGTCAAAACTATGGGCCTACATTTGCACCTGTGGCATATTTGTCCAAGCAACTTGACCCTACCATCCGTGAGTGGGCCCCTTGTTAAGAGCTCTGGCTGCTGGACAAATTTTACACAAAGAAGCCTCTAAGCTTACTTTTGGGGTCCCTTTAACTATCCACTCCCCACATCACTTGAAGGATCTTTTAGCTTATAAGGGCTTTCAAACCCTTCCTCCATCCAGATTTCTGTCGCTCCTCACTTCCTTTCTGGAAAACCCTAATATTACTTTCCTTCCCTGCTCTGCACAGAACCCTGCCTCACTGCTCCCAATGACTCCCACGTCTAACACACCAACTCATAATTGGTTGGAAACCTTAGATGATTTCCTCCCCTGTCATTCTTCCATTTCTGAGTGACTACTAGCCAAGCCTGACCTTATCTGGTTTACTGATGGCAGTTCCTTTAGGCAGAACGGCACTCATTACTTCGGATACGCTGTAGTATCAGCCACTAAGATTATAGAGGCCAAAGCTCTGCCTTCAGGAACTACCAACCAGCAGTCTGAACTTATAGTAGCCACTCGTGCCAGCCTTCTAGCACAAGGCAAATCCCTCACCCTTTATACTGATTCAAAATATGTCTTCCATATCTTATCCCATCCTGCAATACAAAAGGAGCGAGGCCTACTTACCACCAAAGGTAATGTGATCACTAATTCGGCTCTTATAACAAATCTGATAGAGGCCTCCCACTTACCCACCCAGGTGGGAGTTGTCCATTGTAGGTCTAATCAGAAGGACTTCTCTCTTATCACTGAGGGCAATGCCAAAGCTGACCAGGTGGCACAAATGGCTGCTACCACTTCCAATGATGGACCCCCTGGAGGACATATAATGGCCACTTTAGACAGCTCATCTGAAGCCCCTACTTCTTCCAGTAAGAACAAGAATCTCTTCAAGTTCCTTCATAATCTATTCCTTTCCAATTCTCAGTCTTTGACCCTCTTTTTACAGAGCTTCTTCTCGCTCACCCTCTCTGACAAAGCCATGCTACAGAATATAGCCTCTAATTGTCAGATCTGTCAGTGGACCAACACTTATACTCCTTTAAGGCCCAAACCTTTCCCTTCCCACCAAGCCCGGGGACACATTCCCACTGCTGACTGGCAGGTAGACTTCACCAACATGCTCACAGTATGGCGCACTAAATACCTCCTTGTCTTTGTGGATACTTTCTCTGGTTGGATTGAGGCATTTCCCACTTCCAATAAAATGGCTTCCACTGTAGCTTTAATATTACTGACAGACATCATCCCCAGGTTTGGTATGCCCACTTCTCTACAATATGACAATGGCCCTGAGTTTATTTCTAGGATCACACAAAAGGTCTCTCAAGCCCTCTCCTTCAAGTGGCATTCCCACTGTCCATATTACCCCCAAGCTTCAGGGAAAGTGGAAAGGGTAAATCGTACTCTAAACGAAGTCCTTACCAAATTGACAATGGAATTAAACTTAGACTGGGTCAAACTCCTTCCCTTGGATTTGCTTCGAATCAGAGCTCTCCCTAAAAACCATCTTTACTGTCTCCCTTTGAGATAATGTATGGAAGACCTCTTATACCCCCTGGGTTGGTCATTTCACAAGGATCTCTCACCCGAGATTTGTCTTTGCCTCTTTTATATCATCTCTGCTCGGAAATCTGGAAATATCAGGACTGGCTTCATCCGGACCCAGTGTCCTCTCCAAACACTCCTCCCATAACACCTGGGAGTCTAGTCTATTATAATACCCCAGAGGAGATAGGGACTCTTGCCCCAAAATGGAAATGCCCCTATCCTGTCATTCTCTGTACCCCCACTGCCGCCAAACTCTCCTTACCAGACAACCGTCTCACTCCCTGGATTCACATTTCTAGGTTGAAGCCATATCACCAGGAAGTCCCACCTGCTGAAGACAGGACCACCCAGAGGAACTCCAAGAATCACCTCCTGAACCTCCCCTTAACTCCTGCTCTCCACACTCATCTCACCCATTTAAGTTGCAGCTCACACGGTGTTCCATGCTGCCCAATTCCTCTTAAAAAAGTCACAATGAGCTCTCCCAACACCCTAATCTTCTGTAACTGCTTGTTTTTTTGTGCTCTGCTTATTTTCTGTACTCTATCGGGACTGGTCTTTACCCACCTCTCCTACCATGTATTTATTCACTCTTCAGGAACGGTACTCAGAACATGGCATGCAGAAGGTCCGTGCAGTGGATGCAACTACTTGCTTCATCCACAATTGCACCTCTATTTCCCTAAAATTGTCACCTTCAAGGACCTTCGTCCCTGGTAGCTGGAACTGGCCTTTCATTTGCTTCCTTTTTGATCAAACAAAAGACTATTGTCATTGGTGGCCTGAGATATATAATGGGTGCCCCTATTGGTCATGCAGGTTCCAGGATGAACATGGTAGCTATTCTTACCACTCACTTGGTTACCCAAAAGGGTGGACATCTAGTTACCTAAAGTGGCATAAAGGCTCTTCATCTGATAACAATGGATGGTATACGTTAGATATACCTGACCCCAAGGCCAAAGGTTGGGGCTATGTTGAGTTTGCTGTCTATGTTCGGACAACCTCAGCCAGACCCACAATGTGGATGACTGTTGGCAGCACCCTGATTATGCCACCTAAGGCAACCATCCAGGTAGTCGAACACATTACGGAGTCAGAATCAAAACTTCGAGATCTTATCCATAGCTCATCCAAAAAGGATTCAGACCCTTCAACCCCCTCAGGTCCCCCTGAGACATGGCTCAATTTGTTACACCAAACTCTTCAAGTATTAAAATCCACCCCTCTTTCTGTGCCTCCTTCTCAGTGCTTTCTCTGTGCTTCAATTAGTCGTCCACTTCTAGCAGCGGTCCCATTAGCGGCAGGAAATATTTCAGCAAAAACCTACAATTTCTCTAAGAAAGGACAACCCCTACATGTGACACGTATCCCACTGTGGGAAAGTTATTCCACCAATGCTTTATTTGCTTTCATCTGTTTCCACCTGCCAATAATGAATCCTTTACCAATTTGTTCCTTGAGCTTAAGCACCCAATCGAGCCCTGCGTTTATGCAACCTGGAAATTTCCTCTGGTGTAATGGGTCTTTAAGTACCTCAACGATCAATGTCTCTGGCACCTGTTTCTTGGTTACTGTAGTTCCTCAGCTGTCTTTGTATACGCCCACCGAATTCCGACAGTTGGCCCTACCTTCCCGAACCCGTAGGGCAGTCTTTCTGCCGGTTCTTGTAGGCCTCACTTTAACAACCTCAGTGGCGGGTCTCGGACTCTCTGGTGGAGCTATAGGTCATGTTCTATGGGCATCCAATGACCTGCAACAAAAACTGCAGGAAGCACTCGATACCACTGCTGAGTCTCTGGGCTCCTTGCAGCGCCAAGTTACTTCATTGGCACACGTGGCTTTACAGAACCAAAGGGCAATTGATCTTCTCACTGCAGAAAAAGGGGGTACATGTCTATTCCTCAGAGAGGAATGTTGCTATTATGTTAATGAATCTGGGCTGATAGAAAAAAATGTTGTTAAATTGCAGGAATTATCGACCAAATTGCTCAAACCTAGCTCCTCCAATCCCATAACAGGGTTCTTCCAATCCTATCTTGCCATGTACTTACTACCTATCTTGGGGCCCCTTATTGGGATGCTCCCTTTTTGTGCTCTCTTGCCATGCATAATGAAGTTCCTTCAAACCCAACTGCAAAAAATTTTTAATCAAAATTTCAACCAGCTTTTGCTTAGGCACTACCAGCCTCTGATGACCGATGAACCCCTAACATCTCCAAGAGAACAGTTCACTCAGTGATGAAGCTCACTACCAGGAACGATGGAATGCAACGTACATCAGACAACGGGAGGCAACGAGCTTGGAGAACCTCCTAATCTGCCATCCTGGATTCATGAGTCTTTATGACATTCTAAGCTTCCTCATGGCCCTTGGCCTCTTCTATGTCAGTCCCCCAACATGGAACTTCTGCCAAAAATTGACCTTTGCTTTAATTTTTATCTTCATTCTGTTTCTATTCACTCTGATCTTCTTCAGGTGCTGGTGACGCCATGTCCAGGCAACGCTTCCAGTATTTCCTTGAGTCTCTGTTACAGGACCAGTGGCTGATACCAACAATCTCCTCCATCCAGGACTGGTTTCATGCCATCAACAACTTGTGGCATCAGGGAACTTTCATAGACTTTACCCCTACTGAAGTAGCTATCTATACCACTGGGTTTTATTTCTGGCTGCCATGATATCCCAAGACCTGCCCCCCGAGCATTCGTCCACTTCCCTTTCTAGGCCCCACAGCACCCCTACACAGCAGGAATCAGCCAGAAATGACAAACAACACCCCAATTTCTAAAAAAACAAAAAGGGAGGAATGTTAGGAAAAGTATAAATGGCAGCCATACCCCAGAGAAAAACCCCAACATGGCACCTAAGGACTTCTTCTTCCTACCTTCTTCTTTTCTGCAGTGGCGTGAAAAGTCCCCGCCCTTGTTAACAATGCAGCCAGCGCCAATTTCAAATCTCGCTGGTGGGGAACCTTAGCCCCAATGAGAACTAATTCCTGGGCTCCGGAGCTGATATCTGAAAAAACTTATTCTCAGAACATGAGACCAAACCACAAACCCACAACCACACCCACAAAGGCACCTCCTTCCCCCAAGTAGGTCTGTGACTATTCGGAGTGTTCTCTGACTGCTGGGCCATACTATGTTCCTCCGAAATGGCCTGTCTTCTCTCAGATCTGGTCTCCTTGGCCAACTCTGTGAAGTTGACAGGAACCAGCGGTGAGCCACTACCTTCTTTCTCAGGAAAGGCCCCTCTTCAGAGCTCTTCTGGCATTTGGACATCTTCAAATCAGTAGGTACCAAGAAAGACTGACCCTGTCCTTGGTAAATCCAAACAAGTGAGACAACTGGGACTGGGACTGGGACTGGCTCGGGGTGCCTGGCTTCCTGGATCCCAAGTTCAGAGAGTTCCAACACCAAGGAAGTGAGGTGAGGTCACTTCCTTCAGGAACTTTGTTTTAACAGTTGCTTCTTATGGTCCCTTTAGATGGAGGCTGCCCCTACTTCCTGTGACCCTTTCATAAGTTAGAATGAGATATAATCCATAGGCTCTCAGGAACAGCTCTCCATAAGGCCTGGTTTGGTCCGTCTTCTCTACATTAAGAAGACAGAGGCTGATTCAGACACCAAACTTCATCCTACCAGGTTGTTTTCCATGGAAGATGACTTTTGCTCTCTCAGGTCCTTCATAGCTGCCTACATCTTCTCCAGGGATGATTTCTGCACACACCTTTGAGGTTCTCATCAGGTGGAAGATCCCATACATTCCTGAATTGTAAGACCAACACTGTCACTGCTTTTCTGTAAAGTTAGATTGAGGGAAGAGTGTATGGTTAGTGTTAATAACATTTTCAATTTTGGTTAGGAACCATTCTGCTCGATGAACAATGGTATTGGGAACCTGCGATATTTATAAGAATATAGAGGTGAAATATATGAACGAAAAGAGAAATCTAAGTAAGAATTGAAGCCCAGAAGGTCATTGGGTCCTTGATTGGGATACTTAGCATTGAATTACGTTCTGCACAGATGTCTCAGATAAATCGATATACAATGGCATAGGACCATGTACCTTGGATGATTGAATGTAGAAGAGAACATCCAGTCAAAAAGGGATAGTCGGTAGGATTAGGAAGACAGTAGGTAGGTTTAGGAAGAAGAGTGAATATAGGATTTGGACCAAAGTTTTTTAGCAATAGGGTTTCGGTTAGAGAGTGAATGTTAGTGATAGCACATGTGAAGATTCAGTCACAATGATGAACTGGGGAAAATATGTAGGAAAGCAGATATCAATAGACACATTACAAAATCATTCAAAGTGAAAAGTGAGTGACAGCTTTAGACATATTCAACAGGGTTGAGTTTGAATATATAATCTTTGAAAGAAACAAATATGTAGTCACCAATAGGATTTTCATTTGAGATCATTAGGCAACCTGGACATGGATATTTTTAGTAATCCATGTTCACTTTCCATTTAGGTATGGTACAATCATAAGTGTGAACTTTGCTTTTTGCTGTTCAGAATATTACTGTGATAAAATGTATATGTAGATCAGGTTACATGTATTTGTTCCACCATTTCTGGGAGCAATATTTTGAAGACGTATAAATTAGTATTGGGGATATAAAGAGGTGTACCCTGTGTCTATGAATATAGAGATAATACATGAATAGACCATACTGTGAATAAATAATATAACTGGTTCCACTTTAAATAATGGATTGAATTGATATCTGTAACTAAGTAAGAAATCTTATATTGATATACAATCATTCTTTCCAACCACTTATACATTTAATGGTAATATTAGGGTTATGGTTTATCATGACGGGTGTTTTGCTTCAAATATGATAATGGAAATCGAAAATAATGTGTTTGTAATGAAGTCTCATGAAAAGAGCAGTCAAGAAACATGGAGGAATACATAGGTACTGAAGCAGGAAGTGATTTGAAGTTAAACAAATGCATATAAATTTGCTAAATTGTGGATGAAATATGTATCCTATGATGTGCATAAACTGAAGAAATAGTAATGTTCCAGTGTTGAATAAAAATGAACGTCAAAATGCACATCATGTCCCATAGGAATCTACTTGCATTGATGTTAAACTCGGGTCAGTTACTGTAGAAATATTATGATTTGGCTTTTTTTTTTTTTGGTGTTATAATACAATTTATTTTAGTACTAGCATGCCACAGAATGTAGAGGAAGGAACAATGGATTTTTAGTTATAGCACTAATGATCTAACATTTAATGACTATTTTGGGGAGTCTAGAAATTACATAAGGCTATGTAACATATTGTTTTTTATTTAACATTCAACAAAGCTTGGAATTTTGGTAATATTTCTACTTTTTTATTTTTTGTTTTTCAGTTGTTGATGGACCTTCATTTTGTTTATTTTTATGTGGTGCTGAGAATAGAACCCAGTGCCTCACACATGCTAGACCATCATGTTACCACTGAGCCATAAACCCAGCCCCTCCACTTTTTTCTTAACATCGAATATGCCTCTCCCTCTTCTTTACTCACTTTCTTCCTCATTTTCCCCCTTCTCTCTCTTCCTTTTTCATTTTCCCCCTTCTCTCTCTTCCTTTTTCATTTTCCATCCATATCAATTTTTCTCTCATGTCATTACAAACAGTATCTTGCTATGAAATTTAAATTTAAGACTGTTTTTTATAGTCATTCTTTTTTCTTGAGAAAACGTTAAAATTATAATCACCTGATAGATATATCACTATACATTTATTATATATATGTATCTATATTCATGCATATGCATTACATATATTATGTATGTATATATACATTTATATTTAAAAGTACTTTGATTAGCCTGTTAGATATAATATAGACCATATCTTTCTTAATTCTCAAGTCTTCCAGAATTAACATCTTACAGTGAAAATCAATTAAACATATTTAAGTAAACAGGTTTCTTTCTTATTTATCTATACTGATAATTTAAGGTTTTATATCACATTAAGCGAAAATATGGCATAATATATCTTATGAATTAGAGAAATTTTTTTAAAAAACCTATTATTTAAGGACCATATGCACTGACATTTTAAATGGCTTTCTCATGATTTCAATTTCTATCAATTGTGTATTAATTGCCAAATATTTATTTTAGTACTTTTCATATTCATAATTGATATAAAGTCAATTGTTTAATTCTTCTTGTAAGTAGTTACTTATTACAGCAGGGAAATTATTAATAATTCTAAATCTTTATAAGAAAAATTGTGCAAAGATATTTTCATGCAAAATTAAGAATAATTGCATGCTCTGAATGTTTGATTGTTAATACATATAACAAAAAGCTTTTGATGAGTCTCTTCCCCAGTAAAACATAAAATGCAAAGATATAGTTGGGTATGTATGTCCAAATAAAGATAAGGAGAAATACACATTATTAGCTAGAAACAATTAAATAAAAGAAGAAAAGAAAAATCCAACACATTGTACGAACTTGTCAGATGAGGTAGTATTCTGGAAGAATAGCCTAAGGCTAGACCTGGTCCATGACAAAATATTAACTAAAAAAATGAAATATGAAAAATATAGGAAATGCTATGAATTTTTCATGAAGGTAGGTGAATTATCCTTTAATCTCAATTTATGTGCGTTTTCAAAAGCCAAATTTCTGGTAAAATAAATTTGTGATAGTTACAACTACACAAAACAAAGTTTCTGCTAAGAAAAATGAATGCATCTCAACACTTTTTTAGCTGATTTCTTCCCACTGAATTTTAAACATTTATTTATTTATTTATTTATTTTTATTGGTTGTTCAAAACATTACAAAGTTCATGATATATCATCTTTGATACATTTTTCTCATTTGGATTATGAACTCCCATTTTTTTCCCCAAATAAGAATTGCAGAAATACATTGGTTACACATTCACATTTTTACATAATGGCATATTAGTGACTGTTGTATTCTTCTACCTTTCCTATCCCCTACTATCCCCCCTCCCCTCCCCTCCCATCTTCCCTCTCTACCTCATGTGCTGTTGTTTAATTCTCTCCATTATTTCCCTCCCATTTCCCCTCACAACCTATTATGTGTAATTTTGTGTATCATTGAGGGTTTCCTACCATTTCCATATGCTTTCTGTTCTCTCTCCCTTTCTCTCCCCTCACTCATTTTGTATAATGTTAATCTTTTCCTCATGCTCTTCCTCCCTTTCTGTTCTTAGTTGCTCTCTTTATATCAAAGAAGACATTTGGCATTTGTTTTTTAAGGATTGGCTAGCTTCGCTTAGCATATTCTGCTCTAATGCCATACATTTCCCTGCAAATTCTATGATTTTGTAATTTTTTAGTGCTGCGTAATACTCCATTGTGTGTAGATTCCACATTTTTTTATCCATTCATCTATTGAAGGGCATCTAAGTTGGTTCCACAGTCTAGCTATTGTGAATTGTGCCGCTATGATCATTGATGTGGCAGTATCCCAATAGTACGCTGTTTTAAGATGCTCAGAGAAGAGTCCAAGAAGGGTGATATCTTTGTCAAATGGTGGATCCATTCCCAGCTTTCCCAGGAATCTCCATACTGTTTTCCAAATTGGCTGCACCAATTTACAGTCCCACCAGCATTGTACAAGTGTCCCCTTTTCCCCACATCCTCGCCAACACTTACTGTTGTTTGACTTCCTAATGGCTGCCGATCTTACTGGAGTGAGATGGTATCCTAGGGTGGTTTTGATTTGCATTTCTCTGACTGCTAGAGATTGTGAGCATTTTTTCATGTACTTGTTGATTGATTGTATGTCCTCCTCTGTGAAGTGTCTGTTCAGGTCCTTGGCTCATTTGTTGATTGGGTTATTTGTTATCTTATTTTTTAATTTTTTTGAGTTATTTCTATATTTTGGATATTAGGGTTTATCTGAAGTGTGAGGGGTAAAAATTTGTTCCCAGGATGTAGGTTCTCTATTTACCTCTCTTATTGTTTTTCTTGCTGAGAAAAAAAAAAAACTTTTTAGTTTAAGTAAGTCCCATTAATTTATTCTTGTTATTAATTCTTGGGCTATGGGTGTCCTATTAATGAATTTGGAGCCCGACCCCACAGTATGTAGATCGTAGCCAACTTTTTCTTCTATCAGATGCAGTGTCTCTGATTTGATATCTAGTTCCTTGATGCACTTTGAGTTAACTTCCTTGCTTGGCGAGAGAAAGGGATTCAGTGTCATTTTGTTGCATATCGATTTTCAATTTTTATAGCACCATTTGTTGAAGATGCTATCCTTCGTATATTGCAGGTTTTTAGCCCCTTTTATCAAATATAAGAAAGTTGTAATTTTGTGGATTGGTTTCTGTGTCCTCTCTTCTGTACCACTGGTCCACCTGCTTTTTTCGGTACCAGTACCATGCTGTTTTTGTTACTATTGCTTTGTTGTACAGTTTGAACTCTGGAATCGCTATACCTCCAGATTCACACTTCCTGCTTAGAGTTGCTTTTGCTATTCTGGGTCTTTTGTTTTTCCATATGAATTTCATGATTGCTTTATCATTTCTACAAGAAATGTCGTTGGGATTTTGATTGGCATCAATTTAAACCTGTAGAGAATTTGGGTAATATCGCCATTTTGATGATGTTATTTCTGCCTATCTATGAATTGGGTATATTTTTCCATATTCTAAGATCTCTTCTATCTCTTTAGGGTTCTGTAGTTTTCATTTATAAATCTTTCACCTCTTTTGTTAGGTTGTTTCCCAACTATTTAATTGTTTTTCCAATTATCTTATTTTCTTTGAGGATATTTTGAATGGAGTGGTTTTCCTCATTTCCATTTCAGAAATTTTGCTGCTGATATACCGCAATGCCTTTGATTTATGCGAGATGATTGTATATCCTGCCACTTTGCTGAATTCATTTATTAACTCTAGCAGTTCCTCTGTAGACCCTTTTGGGTCTGTTAAATATATTATCATGTCATCCGCAAATAGCGATAATTTAAGTTCTACTTTTCCTAGTTTTATGCCTTTAATTTCTTTTGTCTGTCTAATTGCTATGCCTAGTATTTCAAGAACTAAATTAAATAGAAGTGGTGATAGAGGGCATCCCTCTTGTTCCAGATTTTAGAGGGCATGCCTTCAGCTTTTCTCAATTTAGGATGATGCCACCCTGAGGTTTATCATATATAGCTTTTGCAATCTTGAGGTAAGTTCCTGTTATCCCTAGTTTTTCTAGTGTTTTCAACATAAAGGGATGTTGAACTTTGTCGAATGTTTTTTCTGAATCTATCGAGATGATCATATGGTTGTTGTCTTTAAGTCTATTGATGTGGTGAATAGCATTTATTGATTTCCGTATACGGAACCAGCCTTGAATCCCAGGGATGAATCCTACATGATCATGGTGCATAATTTTTTTGATATGCTTTTGTATTCGATTCACCAAGATTTTATTGAGAATTTTTGCATCCAAGTTTATTAGAGATATTTGTCTGTAGTTTTCTTTCTTTGAAGTGTCTTTGTCTGGTTTTGGGATCAGGGTGATATTGGCCTCATAGAATGAATTTGGAAGAGTTTCTTCTTTTTCTATTTTTTGAAATAGCTTGAAAAGTATTGGTATTAATTCCTTTTTGAAGGTTATGTAGATCTCTGCTGTAGACCCATCCGGTCCATGGCTTTTTTTTTGTTGGTAGTATTTTGATGGCTTCTTCAATTTCTTCCTTTGTTATTGTTCTGTTTAAATTGTGTCTGTCTTCCTGACTCAATCTGGGCAGATCGCATGACTTAAGAAGTTTATTGATATCTTCACTATCATCTATTTTATTGGAACATAGGTTTTCCATATACTTTCTAATTATCTTCTTATTTCTGTAGTGTCTGTTGTGATATTGCCTTTTTCATCCCGTATGTTAGTAATTTGAGTTCTCTCTTTTCTTCTCTTCCTTAGCATGGCTAAGGGTCTATAAATCTTATTTATTTTTTCAAAGAACCAACTTTATTTTTATCAATATTTTCAATTTTTTTTTGTTTCAATTTCCTTGATTTCTGCTCTAATTTTAATTATTTCTTGTCTTCTACTACATTTTCTGTTGTTTTGCTCTTCCATTTCTAGGTTTTTGAGGTGTAGTGTGAGTTCATTTATTTGCTGTTTTTTTCTTTTTTTTTTTTTTTTTTTGAGGAAAGAACTCCAAGAAATGAATTTCCCTCTTAAAACTGCTTTCATTGTGTCCCATAGATTCCAGTGTGTTGTGTCTGTATTGTCATTTGTCTCTACGAATTTTTTTATCTCCTCCTTTATGTCTTCTGTAAACCATTTATCATTCAGTAGCATGTTGTTCATTTTCCATGTGATGTAGGATTTTTCCTTCCTTCTTTTATCATTGATTTCCAGATTCATTCCATTATGATCAGATATGGTGCATGGTATTATCTCCACGACTTTATATTTACTAATAATTGCCCTATGGCATAATATATGGTCTACCTTTGAGTAGGATCCATGTGCTACTGAGAAGAACGTGTATCCACTTTTTGATGGTTGATATATTCTATATATGTTGGTGAAGTCTAGGTTACTGATTTTGCTGTTGAATTCTATAGTTTCTTTATTCAGTTTTTGTCTAGAGGATCTGTCTAATGGCTAGAGCGGTGTGTTGAAGTCTCCCATAATTATTGTGTTGTAGTTTATTTGACTCTTGAACTTGAGGCGAGTTTGTTTTATGAGTGTTGCAGCTCAATTGTTTGGTGCATACAAATTGATAATGGTTATGCATTGTTGGTGCAAGGTTCCTTTTAACAGTATATAGTGTCCTTCTTTATCCCTTTTGATTAAGGTAGGGTTGAAGTTGATTTTATTCGATATGAGTATGGCCACTCCTGCTTGCTTCCGAGGGTCATGTGAGTGGTATGATTTTTCCCAAACTTTTAATTTCAGCCTCTGTATGTCTTTACCTATCATATGAGTCTCCTGAAGGCAGCATATTGTTGAATTTTTTTCTTTTTTGATCAAGGTTACTAGCTTATGTCTCTTGATTGGTGAGTTTAGGCCATTAACATTTAAGGTTACAATTGAAATATGATTTGTACTTCCAGTCATGTCTATTTATTTATTTATTTATTTATTTTGGTTAGTTTTTACTTTTTGGTTATTTTCCTCTCCCTTTACTGAGATACCTCCCGCTGCTAGTTTCAGGCATTACTTTTCAAATCCTCTTCTTGTAGTATTTTGCTCAAAATGCTTTGCACTGCTGGTGTTCTGGCTGTTAATTCTTTTAGCTTTTGTTTATCGTGAAAGACTTAAATTTCATTGTCAAATCTGAAGCTTAATTTTGCTGGATACAGTATTCTTGGTTGGAATCCATTATTTTTGAGCGTTTGAAATACTTTTTTCCAGGATCTTCTTGCTTTCAAAGTTTGTGATAAAAAATCAGTCGTTAACTTTATTGGTTTACCCCTGAATGTAATCTGCCTACTTTCTCTCGTAGCTTTTAATATTCTCTCTTTGTTCTGTATGTCCTTGTTCTGGCTATCTTCATAATTATTTGTCTTGGAGTTGGCCTATTATGGTTTTGAATGCTTGGGGTCCTGTAGGCTTCCAGGATTTGGCAATTCATTCCATCTTTCATCTCTGGGAAATTTTCCAGAAATATTTCATTTAATATGTTGTCCATTCCTTTGGTTTGAATCTCTATGCCTTCTTCTATCCAGATGACACTCAAATTTGTTTTTTTTATGACATCCCATATCTCTTGAATAGATTGCTCATGGCATTTAAGCATCTTTTCTGTGTTTACTCTATTCTTTTCAAGTTGATAAACTTTGTCTTCATTATCTGATGTTCTAACTTCTAATTGATCTAGTCTATTTGTAATATTCTTCGTTTGAGTTTTTAATTTGGTTTATAGTTTTCTGCATTTCTAGGATTACTGTTTGATATTTCTTTTTAAGATCTCTATCTCCTGGTAAAGCTCGTTCTTTGCCATTTGAATTTGTTTGTTTATTTGATTTTCAAAATATACTTTTATTGCTTGGACTTGCTGCCTCATGTCTTCTCTAATATTCCTTTCCATCTGAGTTAGGTATGCCTTGAGTTTTTTTCCCTATCCCTATTTCTGATGCTTCTCGGTCTTCCTGTAAAATTTTTTTCCCTTGTTTTTTCATGATGTTCACATTACTTTTCAGCTCTATTGATTGCTGTGTTTCTGCTCTTTTCAATAGATTTGTTTTGGTTTTGTATATCTCTGTTGTCTCTCTTTTGTGTTTGTAGACTATGCCTGCAAAAGTGGATTCCGCTTGGAAGGAATTCCGACAGCTGAGCTCCAGTGATGTCACCTGTCTGCTATGGTGGGCCCCAGGCTCCTTGCCGGGGTGTTTGAATGGGGGGGTGGGACTGGACTGTCTCTGGTTGGTTTCACCTCCTGGTTGCTGGCGGGCGGGCGGTCTCCAGCCATCCAGTCATGCAATCAGTGAATGGGCTGTCACCGGCGGACGGGTGATCTCTAGCTGCCCAATTGCGCAGGCAGCCAGTGGGTGATTGGTTGCTGGTGGGCAGGCGTTCTCCAGCTGCCTAGTCAAGCGGGTCTGTCCTCTAGTCCCCTGGTTTCCTCTGCGAGTCCTGATTTCCCCTGCTACACCAGATTTCCCCTGAGTGATGCCTCTTGGCAGATCAAACTGTACTCTTTGCCTGCCGTTTCTTGGGTGTGGAGGGTGTCTATTGGGAACCCTGGCACTCTATTGTTTTGAATTTTTCCGCTTGCCCCACCCATTGCACTGGCTAGACAAGTTTCGTTTTCACCGGTGATGGGAGGGGAAGTTGAAGGTCAGGTGCCACTAGTTTTCCCCCCGTCTTTGTGAAGGCTTTCTCTGGTAATCCCTCCCCCGGAAAGCCTAAGAGAGAATTTTTGCAAATTACCTGCTGTATGGGAGATAAGCTGAGTAACACACACCTGTTTTGTTGTTGCAATCTGTCGGAGAGTGGCGGTGGATACTTCAGCTCTCCAAGATGGTGGCCGTTGGTTTCCTCGATGGAGTTTCGGTTGTGGGGGATAGAACTGTAGCGCTTTCTTCCCCATCTGAAATCCCGAGCTCAGCCCCGGGCTCAGTGGTGGGTGAGCCAGCTGGATTCCACAGAATTTGCAGCAACGTTTCTCCCTGCATGCTGGTCGCTTCTGGGTGGAGGCCCGCCGTCTGTAGCCATGGCATGGGCCGCACGGATCAGTCATCCCAGATCTTTGGTCACATAGTTGGCTCTTGTTTGAGACTCAATTACAGGACCTTGGTGGTGGAAATCATTCTTCTAGGTTCCAGGCACACCCAATTTTCTGTAAGATCCTAACAAGATACTTTTTCGTCATTCTAACTCCTTATTCACATGTGAAGTGGCGCAGTACAAAGGGTGTGATGCACTCTATTCATGGCCATCTTGCAATGTCAAAATATTAGGATTTCTATGCACCATTTACTGAAGATAGTTTTCAGTACTAGTAAACCAAAATGTATTTCGGGTGGATGAATATTTCTGAGAATAATCTTTTGAAAAGTAGATTATAAATCCACATACATGAATATGAATGAAATTTGGGAGTGCATAATAAGACACATATATTTCATATTTTGAAAAATCTGGAGGATATATATATATATATATATATATATATATATATATATATATACAGACACACACAGAGAGACATTAAAAAGTAGCATTATATATGCCAATCGAAATTCATCATGAAATACATATCATCCACAGATTCAAAAATATTCATTTTACTGAACATGGATTTATGTATAATGCTATTCAAATAGGAGGATCACCCATAGGTTGAATTCTCAGTTCCAACAGCTTTTAGAAGGAGTGATATCTTCTCAGTTCCAACAGCTTTTAGAAGGAGTGATATCTTCTCACAATTTCTATATGCCAAGTCAGCCACCTCACCAAAAATATACGTGTGATACCAGGTATGATTCTATATGTGCATATAAAATTACATGTGCTAAACAGGCTACAGAGAAAGGGGACAGGAATTCACATATTTGTTAACTTTAAAAAAACATGGAGAATTCTTTCAACCAAATAATTGACTAGATTCATAACTCCTACCCTATATAATGCAAAAGGCAAGTCCAACTATACATGATGCCTCCTCTGAACTGCTTGTATTTCAATTCTGTTTGGGTTATTATTCTCCATCATATTATGATTAGTAGTCAGAGTTTAGTAGCGTAGGGGTTAGTGTGAGGGATTCACCATTTTGACTGGAAAATTGTAAAATGAATCCAATGTGTATGCAAATATGTGCTACAAAAAATTGTTCCCACTGTCATCCAGAACAATGGCTTGACATTACCTACTCCCCAAGTAAGACAAAATTAGAGGAGAAGAGTTAGAAAATCTGTGAATACATACCTGGTATGGAATATGCTAAGGAGTTTCCAAAAGTAAGGGACAGGGTAAACACTCCACACACTGGAGCTCTTCTGGCCTAAAGACTTCTTGTGGAACTGCCTCTGAGGTTGGGCACTTGAAACATATGTTGTTGTCAAGTGCTTTAGCTTCGTTTCTAGTGAGACCAATAAAGGTGGGTCTGCATCTATGTGATCTGGAGGACATTGTTTCTTATTTTCCACTGAACATGAGCAGCAGTGCTGAATTTGCTATTTGTAGCTAAACTGTGGCCACTGGGTCTAAGTGTCTCCCCGTGTGGACTGTGAAGCCATTTTGTGATCCTAAAATTTTAATGGTGTTTCTTGCGGCTTCACTGGGAGTTTGGTATTTGCTTCACAAAATACAAAGAGGTCAACTGGGACACAGTGCTGGAGGGAGTTCTGTCACGTGTGGTGGGTCAGTTTCTCTAGGACAATGCACGAACCATGCTTCTATCCCACATAGCTTGCCCCATTGACCATAGCAACTTGATTCTGAAACTTGCCCTGAGACTTCTCAATATTACAAGATGCCTTTACATAGAAGGGACTGCTTGCTGCACCATTTCAGTCACAAGACACTTGGAAGCTAATGGCAGATCAACATGGCCCCACCACAAATGTTTTATCACACACCTGCCCACTACTGCTCTAGGCCCAGTACTCAGCAGCCTCCAATTTATTGGCATCTCTGTTCTACACCATTTTCATGAAACCCAGTCAATCAAGGCACTGTCTGGTATACTCATGATCAGCAACAGGACATCCAAAGGTTCTCCACTGCCACCTGGTCATGGGAATTTCAAAAATTTCTTGGTATTTATCTAGCCATTTTTGAAAGATGAAGTTGGATGCACTGTGCGTTTCAAATCAATCCAGAACCAATAAATTTTGAGGAAGCTCATGTCAATAAAAGACAATGGAGAATTCTCACAGGCAAGGCTTCCCAAATAGTGGCTAAATGGTCACGTGAATCCAGGCCCATTGATGTCTACAATGTAAGGTCCATGTGTGTTTTGACTCTCAACTATGGCTGCCAAGTCTTTCAGAATAAAATCATGTGATATCTTGGCTGTGATTCCCAGTGCTTTGTGGAAATACAACCTGGGCATACATCTCAGTTTCCAAGGGCGACTCTCATGCGTAGTCTCTTAACATCCCAACACAATTCATGGCAATACTTCTCTGAGGTCAGTTCCAGAACTCAGTCTCTTAGGGGAATCACACCAGAGATCATGTCAAGGTGGACCCAGTCATCTCTTCCAACCACCACACAAATGACCACAATTAAAACCAACACACTCCCACATGGTCCTCATGATATTTCATATAAACACTCTTCATAACCTCTGGTTGGATGTTTCGATGAGGGGCGCAGACCATGAAAGTCTCCAAAATAATCTCCCTTGCCTCTAATTTGCCTAAAATCAGGGTGGCTTGGACACCCTTCCTGTGAACCTGGTGTGATCACATAGGCCTGCTGTTAATACTTCTCTGCTTCTCCAATTTGAGGACTACTGTGGGGTTTAGATTCTTTGTCTGAATTGGAGACATGAGGAAACCCAAGCACCTATGGGCTAGCCTCTGCAGGGCTTTGAAGAAATTATTTGACCCAAAGCATTCCTATTCTAACTTGATGTAGGTCTGGAACCTCACAAAGGAAGGGGAGAAACTTCATACAGAATGACTGCTCTTTTGGCTATTTTGGTTTTGGATGCACACATGGAATCTTTCTTTAGATCCATCAGGTGCTGAGAATCTAAGCCTAAGCCTCACACAGGGCCAAAAGGCTGATTCAGACACATCCTTTCCAATGGAATTAAGCAAAAAGCTTCAGGTGATGCCCATTCATTTCCATGTGAAAACAGTTTTTTTCAGGCATCAAAAAGGGGTGGCCTGAGGCAAAGACCTTTCAGACATTGAGGGCAGCAGAACAATTGATAATTAAAAGGCCCAAAGGTTTTCTCCACTGAGACTATCCTGATCACACTGGTATCAGAGTTTTCTGAGATGCTCGCCATTCCCTTCAGCTATCCAGTACATGACGATGTCACAGGGCTTGGAAGTGGTACATATATTGGACACAAAACCATGAGCCTATTCTGGAGAGTGGCCAGAATTCAGGAAGAAAGCAGAAACTTTGAAAGATAGCAAGTGTTGCCCATCGATAAGGCAAGCTGAAATCCATTCATAAATTGGGCAGGATGAATGCTGGGAAGCTTTCAACTAGACAGGACATATCAATTGATGCATTCTCTTTTCTAATGTCTACAACCATGGACACCGTGGGATACACAGACATAGAAACACTCGCCTTGTCAAACAACTTACTCGAAACATTCTACACCAAACCAAACATACCGACTTTCCTACCTATTCTGAGAACATGAGACAAATCCACAAACTCACACCCACACCCACAAAGGCACCTCCTTCCCCAAAGTAGGTCTGTGACTTTCCAGAGTTTTTCTGATTGTGGGCCATATTTTCTTCCCCCTAAATGGCCTGTCCTGTCTCAGATCTGGTCTCTTTGGTCAACATTGTGAAGTACTGAGGAGCCAGCAGTGATCCAATACCTGCTTTCTCAGTAAAGGCGACTTTTCAGAGCTTTCTTGCATTTGGCCATCCTCACATCAGTATGTACCAAGAAAGACTAAATCTGTCCTTGGTAAATCCAAGAAATTGAGACCCCTGGGAGTGGGACTGGGAGTGGATTTGGGTGACTGGCTTCCTGGATCCCAAGTTCAGAGAGTTCTGTCTCTAAGGATGTTAGGTGAGGTCACTTCCTTCAGGAATTGAATAAGGTCACTGCCTTGGCAACCACGTTGTCCTAACAGTTGTTTCAAAGGGTCCCATGAAATTGAGGCTGCCCCTACTTCCTGTGACACTTTCACAACTTAGAATGGTATATCAACCATAGGCACCTGGGAACAGCTCTCAACACAGGCCTGGTTTGGTCCTTCTTCTCTAAATTAAGAAGACAGAGGCTGATTCAGACACATTCCTTCATCCTGACCAGGTTTTTTACAATGGAAGATGACTTTTGCTCTCTCAGTTCCTACATAGCTGACTACAACTTCTGCAGGGATCATTTTTGCATGGACCTTTGAGTTTCTCAGTAGTTGGAATGAATCCTACATTTTTGTATTGTAAGACCATCTCTGTCCCTGCTCTTCTGTAAAGTTAGATTGAGGCAACAGTGAATGGTTAGGGTTAATAACAGGTTTGATTTGGGTTAGGAATCATTCAGCTGGATGAAAAATGGTATTGATAACCTGCGATAATTACAAGAATATATAGGTAAAATATAAGTATGAAAACAGAAATCTAGGTAAGATTTAAAACCCAGAAGTGTATTAGGACCTTGATTGTGATACTTAGCTTTGATATATTTTCTGCACAGATGTCTCAGGTACATCGATATACAATTGCATTGGACCTTGTGCCTTGGATGATTGATTGTCAAAGATAACATCCAGTCAAAAAGTGATAGTCGGTAAGATTAAGAAGATAGTCGGTAGTTTAGAAAGGATAGTGAGTATAGAATTTGCACCAAAAGTTCTTTAGCTATAGCTTTTCGGGTATAGAGTAAATGTAAATGTCAGCACATGTGAAGAGTCAGTCACAAAGATGAACTGGGAAAAGTATGTAGGAAAATAGATATCAATAGAGACATTAGGAAATCTGGCAAAGTATAGTCGTTAGTGAAAAGTTAGTAAAATAGGTAGTTGTCTCTTCATGTTTTTCTGTATACTTAACTTCCCTCCCTGCCCTCCCCAAGGAAAGTATATAAGCCCTGTTTAAGCTGTTCTCAGGACTCTCTGCTATATTTAAGTGAGCTCTGAGCCCCAGCATGCTGGACCCCCAATAAACCCTTTGCTTTTGCATGAGACAGTCTCTTGGAGGTCTCTTCGCCTGACACTCGTCCGACCTTTACATATGGAGGTTCCACCGAGTTCTGGGAGCAGCGGACGAGAGACCCCAACAGGCTCCTCTAGGGATTCGTAAGGCGCCTCTTTCTGGTGTCAGGTTTCAGGTTAGGTCTTGGCAAAATGGCTGTCAATAAAGAGCGTGAGCTCTCTCTCACGGTGGCTGACAGATGTGTCACAGAGCCACAGGCAACCACCCTGAGGGACACCCCAGAGGACTCTGAAAATCGAGGAACAATAGTCTCCTTAACTCAGTGATATTTTGTTTCAGATTCGGTATTGCCAGCCCATCAGGTATTGCCGGCTACTCAGTCCTCGTCTCAGTGTTGGACGTCCATTGCCTGTCTTTATTGTCTTGTCTTGTCTGTGTCATGTGTCGTTGCTTTTACTGTTTGTGCATTTTTCATTATGGGAAAGAGCACTTCAATGCCTCTGTCCCTGACCCTTGATCACTGGACCAAATTCCGCTTAAGGGCTCAGAATCTTTCTTTTTCAGTAAACCGCTGGACCTGGCAGACTCTCTGTGCCTCAGAATGGTCCACCATTGGATTCGGATGGCCCTTAGAAGAATTTTTCTACTTCTCAGTAATTTAAAAAGTCAGAGATATTGTCTTTCAGGAAGGGCCACATAGCCATCCAGATCAAAAGCCATATATCTTAACCCGGCATTACCTCTGCAAATCTCCTCCATGGGTGAAGCCTTTCTTTGCCCCTGCCCCCGCTCCTAATCTTTCCCCCACGATCTCTCAAACCCTCTGCTCCTCCTCCTCCTCCACCCTCTTTTCTGCCTAAGTCACAAGATTTAACTCTACTGGACTCTCATCCCTCTCCTTATCCCTTGCCCTGGTCTCCCAACCCCCAACACCCTCTAAGTGATTCCCCTGCTGCTGACTCATCCTCTCCGCCATTGGAGGAAGCTAAGCCAGCCCAGCACCCTCCAGAAAACTCCCCCGTGGCACACACAGCCCCTCCTCCCCTGGAGGAACCTGGCCCGGCTAAAGGAACTCACCGGCAATGAATGATTGAAAACCCTGGAACTCCCGTGATGCTCCCCCTCCGTCCCTATGTGCCAATGATTGATGATGGTCATGGGGAAAAAATGCAAGCCTACCAGTATTGGCCTTTCTCCTCTTCAGACCTATATAACTGGAAAAATAACAATCCCCCTTTTACCGAAGACCCCACTCGTCTCTCAGGTGTGGTTGATTCATAGATGTTTTCACACCAGCCTACTTGGAATAACTGCCAACAACACCTAGGGACTCTCTTCATGACAGAGGAACAAAAGAGAATCCTCCTGGAAGCTAGAAAATAATATCCTCAGACCAGGTGGGTGACTGACACAACTTCCCAACATATTCAACCCGGCTTTCCCTAGAATCGACGAAACAGGGACCCCAATACCTTTGAAGGTAGGGAGCATCTGTTCACTTATCTCCGGGCTCTAATAGCGGGTATCTTAGTGGCTGCTAGGCGACCAACTAATTTGGCCAAGGTAATAGAGTTTATTCAAGGGCCTGACGTATCTCCCTCTATGTTTCTAGGGAGAATTATGGAGGCATATAGGAGATATACTCCTTTTGATACTCAGGCAGAGGCTCAAAAGACATCTGTCATGATGGCCTTTATTGGGCAAGCTGCCCTGGATATTTAAAGAAATTTAAAACACTTAGATGGATTACAAGATATGACTTTGAGAGATTTAGTCAGCGAAGTCAAAAAGGTATACTATACGAGAGAAACTGAAGAAGATAAAAAAGCAAAGGGAGGATTAAAGAAACAAAAGACAGACTAAGGAATTGACTAAGGTCCTGGTCACAACAATAAATAGGCCAGAAATAAGAAACATGGAGACAGGAAGGGATACCTGGGCCCAAACTAGAGGCCACCCCTGGCCTCAGATCAATGTGCCTACTGTAAAGAAAAAGGACGCTGGACCAAAGTGAGCCCTAGAAAGAGACAGCCACGCCAGCCAGCCATTCTGACTCTGGAGGATGACTAAGAAAGTTGGGGATCAGATCCCCTCCCCGAGCTCAGGTTAACTTTTGAAGTGGAGGGCACCCCAGTAAACATTGAAGTGGATACAGGGGCAATATACTCAGCCATTAAGGCCCCATTTTGTCCTCTATCAAATAAAAGGTCTCTAATTCAAGGGGCTAATTGCAGTAAATATCGGGCTTGGACAACTAAGAGGACCTGGGACCAGGGGAAAGAAAAAATCCATCACTTCTTCCTAGTAATTCCAGAATGCCCGGCCCCATTGATGGGCAGAGTTCTGCTCAGCAAGCTCCAGGCCAAAATAACTTTTAACCCTGAAGGCCCCCAAGTTGAATTTCTAAATCCTTCAGTAAAAACTCCTATATTCACAGCTCTAACTATTTCAGTAGATAATGTACACCAAATCACTCACCTTAGTTCAAAGAAACTACATTCATTTCTGAAGGATCAAGAACAGAGTTTTCCACTAACCGACTCACAGTTAAAGGAAATAACTGAATGGTTAACAAAAGCCTGTCAGGTCCATCAATTGGTTAATTCTTATCCTTCCAAGCTTCCTGCAGGAAAGCACCTATGAGGAACCAGACAAGGACAATTCTGGGAAGTGTACTTTACTGAAATAAAGCCAGCAAGTTATGGACTTAAAAATCTCCTAGTCTTTGTAGATACATTTTCAGATGGATTGAAGCCTTTCCCAACAAAAAAAAAAGAAAAGGAAAAAAAGAAAAAAAAAGAAACAATGCAAATTGTGGTGAAGAAGATCCTGGGAGATATTTTTCCAAGATACGGCCTGCCTAAAGTAATAGGGTGTGATAATGGACCCGCGTTCATAACCCACATAAGTCAGGGGTTAGCCAGGACCTTGGGGATTTATTGAAAGTTACATTGTGCTTATAGACCCCTGAGTTCAGGACAGGCAGAATGAATGAATAGAACCATTAAAGAGACCATAACGAAATTAAGCTTAGTGACCGGCATAAAATATTGGACTATGCTACTGCCTTATGAACTGTTTCATGCAAGAAATACTCCCTCTGTTTCTTTGTGTAACCTCACCCCCTATGAAATTTTCTATGGTGCCCCTCCTCCAGTAAGGGACCTAACTCCAACTCTAAGACCTAATGATCCCTTTCACACCCCCTTGCTTGACAGACTTAAAGCTCTTGAAAGAACTCAGGATACCTGTGAAAACAGATGGCCACTGCCTAACAACCTGGGGACGAGAGGACTCCAAATCAACATCAAGTAAGATACTTCTTCTATGTAAGACGACATCAGGTGTCATCCCTGGAACCCCGCTTGAAAGGACCATATCAGGTGCTACTTATAACACCTACAGCGGTAAAGGTAGACAGAATCATTTCCTGGATCCATACCTCTCATCTCAAGCCTGCGGCCTGTTGAGACTCTGGCTGGAAACTGGAAAAGACTGGTAACCCTTTCAAATTGTGTATTCCTCATATTATTGCTACCTATAAACTCTGTTTGCTCAACCATGTAATTTCTTTTCTCCAATCTCAAATTGGACAAGTTAAACTTATGTTAATACCCCACCAGCAGACATAAAATGTGACACCCCCCAATGATCAATTTTATGACTAAAAGTAGCCAGAAGAAGAAGTGGGGAATGAAAGGTTAATAAAATAGGCACTTGTCACTTCCTGTTTTTCTGTACGCTTAACAAAACACTGTTGAAATCTTGAGAAATGTTTGCTAATCTTGTTCCCAGAATGTGCTGTCCCCAACGGCCAAACTACAGAATGCACTCCCTCACCCGGTTGCGTGCAAACTGCCCACTCGCCCTGATCCATTAATAAAATTCCCTCCCTGCCCTCTTCAAGGAAAGTATATAAGCTCTGCTTAAGCTGTTCTCAGCGCTCTCTGCTCTATTCAAGTTAGGTATGAGCACCAGCACGCTGGACCCCCAATAAACCCTTTGCTGTTGCATGAGATAGATTCTGGGTGGTCTCTTCCTCCGACGCTCACCTGACATTTACTTGGATGATTGAATGTAGAAAAGAACATCCATTCAAACCGGGATAGTCAGTAAGATTAGGAATATAGTTGGTAGGTTTAGGAAGAAGAGTGAATATTGGATTTGGAAAAAAAGTCCTTTAGCAATAGGGTTTCATATAGAGAGTGAATGTAAATATCAGCACATGTGAAGAGTCAGTCACAATGATGAACTGGAAAAAACATGTAGGAAAGCAGATATCAATAGAGACATTATGAAATCAGGCAAAGCATAAAGTTAGTGATAGGATTACACATTCAACAGGGTTGACTTTAATTATATAATCTTAGGAAAAAAGAAATATGTAGTCATCAATAGGATTGACATTTGAGAGCATTAGGCAAGTGGACATGGATGATTTTAGTAATGCAGGTTCACTTTCCATTTAGATTTTGGTACAATCATAAGTGTGACCTTTGCATTTTGTGTTCAGAATATTACTGTGATACAATGTATATGTAGATCAGGTGACATGAGTATTTCTCGTAACCATTTCTGGGAGCAATATTTTGAAGACGTATAAATTAGTATTGGGGGTACAAAAAGTTGTACCCTGTGTCTATGAATATAGAGGTTTCCTGGCCTAAAGACATTTTGAGAAACTGCCTCTGAGGCTGGGCACTTGAAATATATGTTGTTGTCAGTAGCTTTAGCTTCCTTTGTAGTGAGACCATCAAAGCTAGATATGCATCTATGTGACCTGAAGGACATGTGTTCTTATTTTCCAATGAACATGGTGCAGCAGTGATGAATTCTCTTTTTGTAGGTAAACAATGGCCATTGGGGCTAAGCCTCTCCCCGTGTGGACTGTGAAGCCCTTTGGTCATACTCCACTTTTAATGGTCTTTCTTGCTGCTACAATGGGAGTTTGGTATTGGCTTCACAAAATACAAGGAGTTCAAATGGGTCACAGTGCTGCACGGCATTCTGTCACATGTGGTTGGTCAGTGTCTGCTGGAGAACGCACCAACCAGGCTTCTATCCCACATAGCTTGCGCCCTTGTCCATAGCAACCTGATTCTGAACATTGCCCAGAAACGTCTCCATATACCAAGATGCCTTTTTATATAATTGTCTGCTGGCTGCACCATGTCAGTCACAGGACATTTGGAAGCCAATGGCAGATCTCCATGGCCACAGCACAGATGTATTATCACACACTTGCTAACCACTACTCTAGGCTCACTACTCAGAAGGCTCCAAATTACTGGCATCTCTGTTCTACAGCATTTTCATGAAACCCAGTCAATCAAGGCACTGTCTGGTATACTCCTGATCAGCAATAGGACATGGAAATGTTTTCCAGTGCCACCTGGTCAAGGGAATGTCCAAAATTTCATGGTATTTATCTCGCCATTTTTCAAGGATGAATTTGGAGCCACTGTGAGTTTCCCATTCATCCAGGAACCGTAAAATTTTGAGGAAGCTCATTTGAATGAAACCTCTGGAGAACTCTCACAGGCAAGGCTTCCCAAAGAGGGGGCAAAAGGTCACATGAAGCCAGGCCCATTGAGGTCTACAATGTGAGATCCATGTGTGTTTTGTCTCTTAATTATGGCTGCCAACTCTTTAAAAATAAAATCATGTAATATCCTGGATGAGATTCCCATGGCGATGTGGGAAGCCATCCTGGGCCTAGAACTCAGTTTCCTAGGGCGACTCTCATACGTGGCCTCCTAAAATCCCAACATGACTTCATGGCAATACTTCTCTGAGTTCGGTTCCAGAACTCAGTCTTATGGGGAATCACACCAGTGTTCAAGCCCAGGTGGACCCAGTCATCTCTTCCAACCACCAACAAATGACCACAATTAAAACCAAAACCCTCTAAAATGGCCTTCAGCTTCTTCCATATAGACACTCAACATAAATTATATAACTGGTTCCAACTTTAAATAATGGATTGAATTGTTATCTGAAAATATACAGGAAATCTTATATTGATATACAATCATTCATTCCAACCAGTTATACATCTAATGGTAATTTTAGGGTTATGGTTTATCATGAAGAGTGTGGGAGTTTTGCTTCAAATTTTTATGGAAATCGAAAATAATGTGTTTGGAAAGAAGTCTCATGAGAAGAACAGTCAAGAAACCTGGAGGAATACATGTGTTCTGAAGCAGGAAATGATTGAAAGTGAAACAAATGCCTATTAATTTGTGAACCTGTGGATGAAATATATAAACTATGGTGTGCATAAACTGAAGAAATAGTAATGTACCAGTGTTAAATAAAATGAACTTCAAAATACACATCATGTCCCATAGGAATCTATTTGCATTGATGTTAAACTGGGTCAGCTACTGTAGAAATATTAGGATTTTATGCACCATTCACTGAAGTTACTTTTCAGTACTAGAAAACAAATATGTATTTCAGGTGGATGTATATTTCTGAGAATAATCTTGTGAAAAGTTGATTATGAATCCACATACATGAACATGAATGAATTTAGGTAGTGTATATAGGACACATATATTTTATATTTTGAAAAATTTGGAGAGTATATATACATATATACACACACACACAAAACACAAACACAGACAATAAAACGTAGCAATATATATGCCAATCGAAATTCTTCATGAAATATATATCATCCACTGATGCAAAAATATTTATTTTACTTAACATGGATTTATGTATAATGTTTTTCTACTAGGAGGCTCCCCCATACGTTGAATTTTCAGTTCCAACAGCGTTTAGGAGAAGTGATCTTTTCTCACAATTTGAATCTGCTAAGTCAGCCACCTCACAAGAATATACGTGTGATACCATGTAGGATTCTATATGTGCATATAAAATACATGTGGTGAATAGGCTACAGAGAAAGGGAGCCAGGTATTCACATATTTTTTAACTTTAAAAACACATGGAGAATTATTTCAATTAAAAATTAGCTAGATTTATAACACCTACCCTATATCATGCAAAAGGCAACTCCAACTATACACCATGCCTCCTCTGAACTGCTTGTATTTCTATTCTATTTGGGTTATTTTCCTCCATCATATTAGTATTAGTAGTCATAGTCTAGTAGGATATGGGTTAGTGCCAGGGGTCCCGGCCGGCAGGACACATCAACGTGGGCATCGAACACAGTTGGGGAGGAATGAAGGGACAAGAGACAGGAGAGATGACAGCCAGACAGGAGTTCTGATCAAGCTGCAAACTTTTATTGTTCTCACAGGGTGTTTATATGCTGCCGATGGGAAAACTCTCTTATCGGCAGTTGCTGGATGTCTTCACAGGGTTAGATAACCTCAGGATATTTCAGCAAGACAGATGGCGACAGGATGTCTCAGGGAGATAGATGGTTGTGGGATATCTCCCAGGCAGGATGTCTCCCAGGGGGCTGTTTCTTGTAAGTGTCAGGCTATTCTTTGAAGGAGAACTTCCTTCTAAGCAATGACATCTCCCCCTTTCTTATATAAGATATTTGACCTACCTTACCGGCCATGTTTTTAGGGGGGGTTAGAAGCTTTGTTTGTCTAGGAGGCCTTAGAATATCTCCTGATCCGAGCAAGCATCTTTACTAGCAGATTTCGTGGTGGCCTTGGCATGTTTTTGGAGGAGATGGCCTTGAATTGGAAGCATGCCAACCGCCATGCACCAGAGCGTGTCACTCAGAGGTCTTGTGTTTGGGGATCCGTGGATCCATCCTTTTGCAGTCCTTCCTGCACCCTCCGATATTATGGCCTAACGTCCTCACTCCATGGGTGCGTCTTCCCCCAAGCCGAAGGGCCCATGGAGACGAACCCTTATGGCAAGGGCAGAAGATGGTTTGTCAGAGCTTTTACTTATAGTTTTATGTAAGAAAGAGAGATCTGTGGGGATGTAAACTTAAGAAATAAGCCTGTGAGAAGGGTAGAACATCCTTTTAAAAGTTGACAGCGTGGTCTTCCATCTCCAGATGATGATAGTGGATCTGTATGGGCTTAGAGGCCATAATATTAATGTGTTCTTTAATAAATTGTACCACACTCTTTATAATGCAGGGTCCTATGGTCACCATTAAACGTAAACCCAACAAAGGGCCTAATAGGGGAAGAAGGTAGGGTAGAAATCCATTAAGCTTAGTCCAGAGGGGATTTTCAAATAGTTCTCTTCATCTCTTTTCTAGATCTTCTTGAAGCTGCTTAAATTTAGTGCATACTATGACTGATTTATTGGCATAAAAGCAGCATCATTCCCCTAAGTCCAATCAAATATCTCCCTGGTTAGCAGTCAGCAAATCTAAGCCTCGTCTGTTTTGAAGGAACACTTTTGCCAGGAAGTCTATTTGGTCCTACAAATCTTTAATGGTTTCTGATAGAGTTTGTACATCATTTTAAGTTGTTGAGACATGCGATGGTAAGGGTGTATAGCCGTGCCAAAGCCAGTGTACCTGTGCCCACAGCAGCTGTTATTCCAAGGCTGGCAATAAGTGGTAAGGCCTGTATCACCCGCCTCTGTCTTTTGACTAAGGTGTCTAGGCTAGAGGTTCGTCTCCTGGGACAATAGTTATATCAGGGAGTAATAAGGCAAGAACACAGTCACTGGTCCAATTCGCTGGAAGCCTGGGGAAGGCCACATTTCCTCCACACATAACAACTGTGCCATTGGGGGGACAAAGAGATGGGATGGGTGAGGAATAATTTTGTACTGTTGAGCAATTTCCAAAGGAAGTAATTCCAAAATCCATATCATAGGTATTATTCTGCATCGCACCTAAAAGATAATGTAAAAGTGCCTATAGGCTATTTTTCAAAGGGAAATCCGGGTTGGCATGTATTATCATTGTCCATAGTAGAATTAATAGGAACTGCCATAGGAATGCTTGCCCCTGTTGTCATGCAGAGCCAGCAATTACCAGCAAGGGTGGGGTTGGAATTACTAAGGAAGGAGAAGGTAGTTTGCAAAATATCTAATGTATTGGTATCTAAACCTGGGAACTGGGATTTCGGCTACATTAAGGGATGATATGTGAGCTCAGGGATTTGGGGTTTCAAAAGTTTGATTATCTGAGGATGCTTGACAGAATAAGTGGGTCCTCTACCATCAGAGACCCCTGTAGGGGCCTTAATGGGCCAGTCGGAAGGTTTTCCGACAGTGCCTTGGCACCCAGCTGACTGTAGCTTGGTGTATTTGCCTTCTCCTCCCCGGTCAAAGAGAACGGGGGTATAATGAATAGTGGCCCCCCCCTGCTTCATGAGTTTTAATTAGGGAGGCTTCAAAAAATCATTTTCCCTGCTTGTTAACACAAATTGAGGCCGACACATAACAAGAGACATGCATCGCCTGGGTATGCGTACGGGTTGCAGAACAATTTTGGAGAGCTTTACTTGTACTAGGGGGAATAATCTTTGGCTTGTTAACACATACCCATTTAGGCTGATGAACTCCTCTGAGTTTATGGTCAACCTCGGCACGGAGGTAAGCCACCTTAGTCATGCAGTCAGCAGTCTGGGTCCAACTAGTGGAAGCCTGAGTCCAAGATCCTCCCTTGCATTCACGGGGGCGGGGGGGCAAAAAGGTACTCCATGATGTTGGAAGGTGGAGGGCCAAGGCCTCCGTGCACAAACCTGTTCAGCATAAGTTCCTTAAGCAGGATCCTCACACAGATTGTTGGATGGATCCAAAAAAGAGGAAAAATTGTACTCATGGGGAGGGCCTCTGTCCCCGGTTTGAGGTAAGTCATTAACCTGTTTAACAAGGTGTTCTGTTAACCATCTTGGGGCTGCTAGCTCTTGGTCCAAAACACAAGCTGAGCCTCGTTCCCAGATGAGGACAGGATCTGGGCGTTTCCATTTATTTGTAAGGGGATTTCGCCACATAACAGGTGGGTGATCAGAATTGGAAAAGGGATGCCAGTGTCTGTCTGCAGCCGAAAGGCCTTCACTGTCTAGGGTAAGAAAAAAAAAGGGCAAATAATGCATGGTTAAGGCAATGCCTGTGAGTGGTAAATACAAGGGCGGAATCCTTAAGGCGGGATAGCCAAGTCTTTAAGGTAAGTTGGAACGTTCCACAATGCCTCGGCCCTGAGGTTTGTATTGAATTCCAGTAGTATGACAAAATTGCAAGGTAGCACAAAACTGTTTAAAATTGGCACTGGTATATGGAGGACAATTATCTGTTTTAATATGTATTGGTTTACCCATTATGGAAAAGGCTGAAACAAGATGAGAAAGGACATCTTTGGTAGCCTCTCTAGAATGTGGTGATGCAAAAATAAAGCTGCTGAAGGTATCGATAGAAACATGTATATATTTGGTTTATCCAAATTCAGGAAAATGAGTAACATCCATTTGCCAAACCTGATTTGGCAGTAATCCTCAGGGGTTAACTCCCAAGTGTTGAATCGGGAGAGAGAGAGCGCAAGCAGGGCATTCTTTTACTATTTCTCGTGCCTGTTGCCTGGTAATTTTACAAAGTAATCAAAGGCTCTGGGAATTTAGTTGGTGAAGATTGTTTAGCTCCATGGCCTTTTGAATGGAGCCACCAAAAATTGGAAAGATGGTAGGAGTTGCTGCATCAGCTTAAGCATTACCTGTGTTAGAGGACCGGAAAGATCAGAGTGTGCCCTGATGTGTCCTAAGAAAAATGGGTGTTGTTTGGCCTGAATTAGCTGCTGAAGCTGGTGAAACAGAAAGGCCGCATTGGAAGAAGCTTTAATGGCGGGTGAAATCTCCAGCAGGGGCACAGAATGAGCAATGTAGGCACTGTCTGTATGAATATTAACAGGATTATCACAAAATGTTATAAAAACTTGTGTTATGGCAAACAATTCCACAAACTGTGCTTAATGATAGACAGTATCAAAGGTGGTAGGCTGGTTATTTACAACAAAGACCGCACAGCCATTACTGGAACCCTCTGTAAAGACAGTAAGGGCTTGAGGACTGGGAGCCTTTTGAGTAATTTTGGGAAAATGAATGGATGTATCTGGACAAAATGTAAAAGGGTGTCATTGGGGACATGGTTATCAATTGTTCCCAAATGGCCTGATTGGGCAATACCCCATTCATCCCCTCTCTGTAGTAAAAATTGGGTTTGGTGATTAGTATATGGAATTAAAATATTATCAGGGTCTTTGCCAAAATGTTGTCGAGAAAGCAAACGACCTTTAATAATAATAGAAGCTACCTGAGCAAGATAAACGGTAATAAACTTGGAGGATGTGGTGGATAAATGGACCCAAAGCAAGGGGAAGCCTTTATTTTTAAAATATGGATATCCTGTCAAAATTTTTCTGAGGGTATATGAGGAGCGTGTAAAAGAACCAGAACCAGAGGAAGGTTATAAGAAATTTGTGTAACAAACTGTTTGGCAATGGCTTCTGTGACTTGGTTTAATGCCTGTCATGCCTCGGGAGTAAGCTTTTGAGGGGAAGAGGGGTAGGAATCACCTCTCAAAATATCATTAAGGGGCAAAAGTACACAAGTGGGTAATTTTAAATATGTTCTTAGCCATTGAATATCTCCCAGTAATTTTTGAGAATCATTAAGGGTGTGAAGATGGTCCACACGTAGTTGTATTTTAGGAATTTGGATCTGATTATCTTGAAGTTTAAGGCCCAAATAGGTATAAGGGTCCTGTGTTTAAACCTTATCAGGAGCTATCTGTAGTCTCAAGGTAGTGAGTGTTTTCTAAAGGTCCAAGTAACAATTATTAAGGTCATGGTAATTAGGTGCAGCAATTAAAGAATCATCCATATTATGTAAAACATAAAATTGTGGTCATCACTCTCTCACAGGGTCTACTGCTTGAACAGCTTATTTTTAGCAAAGACTAGAGCTGTTGGCCATACCTTGGGGAAGAACCTTCCATTGAAATCTCTGCATAGGGCCGTGGAAATTAATGCAAGGGAGACTAAAGGCAAAATAGGGTCTATCCTCGGGATGTAAAGGAATGGTAAAAAAGCAAACTTTTAAGTCAATAACCATTTTACAATAGTTTTTGGGAATAGCCACTGGTGTGGAAATTCCAGGCAGTAGTGCTCCCATCAGGCACATAACTTTATTAATGGCACACAAATATTGTAAAAGACGCCACTTGCCTGATTTTTTCTTGATAACAATAGGAGTATTCCATGGTGAGGTTGAGGGCTCTACATGGCCGGCTGCCAGCTGTTCCTGCACTAACATGGAGGCAGCCTCCAATTTTTCTGGGGGGTAAGGGGCCACTGATCCACCCACACAAGAATCTGAGTCTCCAAAATAATTTTAGCTGCATGGGGTACAGGAGGGTCAGGAACCGACACTAAAAATCAGAATACCCAAGTCCATATGTATTTGTTTTTTTTATTTGTTTTATAGTCCCCACCAGTTTTTGTCTCAGTCTCACAAGGCCTGTACCAGGGACAAAATTCATACAAAGCATTTGATGAGTCACCATGGAATTGGGACTGGCAAGAATAACTTCCATTTGACTCAAAATATCTCGGCCCCATAGGTTAACAGGGAGGTCAGGAACAATGAAAAGAGTGACAGTCACCTTATTACCCTCTTTATCAGTCCAGCTAAAAGCCCTAGAACTGACATGGAAATTTTTTGACTCTTAACCCTTTTAGATCATTCAAGGATGGGGTGATGGGCCAACCTGATGGCCAGTATTTGTGAGAAATAATTGTGGCATCAGCTCCAGTATCTAGAATTCCTTGGAATTCCTTTCCTTCAATAAGTAAGGTAAGGGTGGGTCTATTGTGAGAAATGGGCTGAACCCAATATACATCAGAGGAGCCGAGGGAGGCTGTCCCCCGTTGTAGGTTTGGGCAGTGGAAGCGCCTCCTGAATCCAAGGGAAGGAATGTTAATTGTGCAAGTCTTGTTCCTGCTGGGATGGCCGGAACTCCATTAATAGCTGTTGCCAGTATTTTTATTTCTCCAGTGAAATCATTATCATTAATGCCAGGGAAGACCTGAACACCATTTAACGTAGCAGAGGCTCTTCCAAGAATAAGGGCACTCGTATGAGATGAAGGGGGACCCATAATTCTAGGGGGTATTATCTGGTGCCCTTGCATTGAGTCTAATATTGTATCGGTGGTAGCACAGAGGTCCAATCCTGCGCTGCCTAGGGTGGCTAGTTGGAGGGAGGCAATTGTGGGGAAGAATTTTGTGGTAGGTTTGGAGTTTGGGAGGGAACAAACCTTATTGCCCCTGGTTTTGTCCTGGGGGAGGTCGTGGCCAGGGGCTGGCCCCACAGGGAGTTTCCTGAGAAGCAGGAAGAAATAGACTGTCTGAGGCCATTTGTCTTAGATCTACACTTACTGGCCCAGTGATGACATTTACCACATCTAGAACAAAGGGTAGCTGGGGGCGATTTAGCCCCAGTTTGAGGAGACGATATTCCTAGGCTTTGTTTGCCTTTCAGACACTTGCGTGCAAAATGGCCAGGTTGTTTACAAGTAAAGCAAGTACATGAGCCAGGATTGTGAAAGGCCTTGGTAAAGGGGGCACGTAGGGTGAGACCCATGGCATGGGCTGCACCCACCCCTGCACAGAGTCTAATAAAGTCAGAAAGTTTCCCTTTTTCCTTATGTGGTCGAAGAACATCCTGACATGCCGGGTTGGCGTTTTCAAAGGCAAGATGTTTTACAAAAGTTCTTTCGCTTTCGCTTGGTCCAAGCAAGCAATCTGCAGCTAGGTTAAGCCGGGGAACAAAGTTTCTATAAGGGTCGTTGGGTCCTTGTCAAATTTTTGCCAAAGAAGTGGTAGCCGAGCCCGTTTGAGGGAGGCATCTCCAAGCATGTAAGCCAGCCATCTGAATCTGCGCCAAAAGTCCAGCAGGGAAACGTGCCTATTTAGTTTTAGTGTCAAATGGCTCATAGCCCACTAGCTTAACATAAGTTCAGGATTTATTGGAGGCCTTAGTTAATTTTTTTTGAGCAGTTTCCTGACAGTGCTCCTTGAAATCTGCATTCCATAACAGGAAATCTCCGGCACTGAGGGTAGCTCGGTCTAAAAATTTCCAATCATTGGGAGTAAGCCATTGTGCGCTGTGGCTTTCTAATAAAGTCAACGTGTAGGGCACAGTGGGGCCATAGTGAGCACAAGTCTTTTTATGTTTTTCAAGAAAACGCAGGCTAAATTTTTTGTAGACACTCTGGGTTCCTTCCTGCCTAGGGGTGAACTCTTCATCCTCTGAGTCCTGATCTCCTTGATCCATTTCCCCCGCTTCCTCCTCTTGATCCTCCTCTAAGTCTTTGACCTCAGCCTTTGCAGGCATATCTATCTGACTGCGGGTGACTGGGAAGGCGAGAACAGGCTGATGGAGTGGCTTAGCCTTTGTATTAGACCACCGTGGGCCAGCTTTCATTGACTCCATGCCTAAGGCTAATGAACAGAGCTCAGAGTCAAGGGATCTTAATTCTTTTAAAAGTTTGATCTGTTCCCGTCTATGTTGGAGAGACTCTCACAAGGGAGCCAGGCTAGGCAAGGGAAGTGGGGAAAAAAATATCTGGGTGGCATTTTGCTCCTGAAGGGCTGGAGCACAAAAGGCAGGAGGGATATAGGAGGTAGGTAGATGTGTAAGTCCTATAGGCTGTGGCAGGGTCCTGAGAGGTGGTGCATCTTCTGAATGGTAGCTTGCTGCTTCCTTCTCCAAGGTAGCCTCTGTCCCAGGGGTCAATGTGTCTCTGGGATTTAAAACTCGATAAATGCTTCTGGTAACCATTAGAGCCTTATTCATTAGGGTGGTATTTTGAGGGGGATCAGGAAGGTTCCCAGGGTCCTGGGGAGACTGAGAAGGGTCAATGTCTATACTAACTGATGGGCATGCCTTGGGGAGACGAGAGGTGTTTTGCATAGTCTCTTCTCCAATCCTGACAAGTTGTAAGGTACCATTGTCAAAGGGTGAACTTTTAAGAATTTCATTAATTAAGTTCCAGTAAGAAAATGTGGGAACTGGCACTTTTTCTGGGCCAAAGGTTTAATAACAATGCTTTAAACAGTCTCTTACTCTAAGCCATCTTTTACCATCAATGGTCACTTCAAGGTGAAACCATGGACACAATTCTCCTATGTATTAGAAAAAAAAAATTTAAGTCCTTTTTCTTAACACGCACCCCCATGTCTTGAAGGACTCCTTGAGGCCTGACAAAAACAAATCATGTGGCGAAACTGCTTGTCCCATGGTGGGTCACTCACCGTGCGTCATCCCCACTCTCCTCCTGGATCTGTCTCTTGGTGGTGTCTGCTGAGGCAATCGCAAGCTCCACTTGATGAAGTCTTCCAGGAGGACGGGGTTCCCAATGAGTCAAAGGCTCGAGCCCCAGTCAGTGGGTGCCAGTAGTCCCTGCTGGAAAGACACATCAACAGGGGCAGCGAACCTAGATGCGGAGGAATGAAGGGACAAGAGACACGAGAGATGACAGCATGACAGGAGTTCTGATCAAGCTGCAAACTTTTATTTTTCACACAGGGGCGTTTATATGCTGGAGATGGGAAAGCTCTCTTATCCGAAGTTTCTGGATGTCTTCACAAGGTGAGATAAACTCAGGATTTTTCAGGAAGACAGATGGCAACAGGATGTCTCAGGGACACAGTTGGCTACAGGATGTCTCCCAGACAGGATGTCTCCATGGGGGCTGTTTCTTGTAAGTGTCAGGCTATTCTTTAAGGTGAATTCCTTCTACCCTGACAGTCAGGGATTCAGTATTTCGAATGGAAAATTGGAAAAAGAATCCAATGTGTATTCAAAACAATGCCTTGACATTACCTTCATCCCAAGTAAGACACAATTAGAGGAGAAGAGTTAGAAAATCTGTGAATACACATCTGGAATAGAAAATGCTCAGGAGTTCACAACCTTGGAGGTGGTAAAGGAGTTTCCAAAAGTAAGGGACAGGGTAAAAACTCCACAAACATGGAGCTCTGCTGGCCTAAAGATTTCTTGAGAAACTTCATCTGAGGTTGTTTTTAGGAGCTTTAGCTTCCTTTGTAATGAGACGATCAAAGCTGGGTCAGAATCTATGTGACCTAGAGGACATTGTTTCTTATTTTCCAATGAACATGAGGCAGCAGTGCTGAATTCTCTCTTTGTAGGTAAACTGTGGCCACTGGTGGCTAAGTGTCTGCCAGTGTGGAATGTTAAGCCATTGGTCATCCTCCAATTTTTGTGGTGTTTCTTGCAGCTGCACTGGGAGTTTGATATTTGCTTCACGAAATACAAGAAGTTCAACTGGGACACAGTGATGGAGGGAGTTCTGTCACGTGTGGTGGGTAAGGGTCTGCAGGAGAATGCACCAACAAGGCTTCTATCCCACATAGCTTGCCCCCTTGACCATAGCAATCTGATTGTAAACATTGCCCTGAATCCTCTCCATATAACAAGATGCCTTTACATACAAGGGTCTGTGGCTTGTAGCATGTCAGTCACAAACCATTTGGAAGCGAAGGGCAGATGCAGATGACCCGACCACAGATGTTTTAACACACACCTGCACACCACTGCTCTAGGCCGACTACTCAGCAGGCTCCAAATTACTGGCATCTCTGTTCTACACCATTTTCATGAAATCCAGTCAATCAAGGCACTGTCTGGAACACTGATGGTTATCAATAGGACATCCAAAGGTTCTCCATGGCCACCTGGTCATGGGAATGTCAAAAATTTAAAGGTGTTTATCTAGCCATTTTTCAAGGGTGAACTTGGAGGCACTGTGGGTTTCAATTCATTCAGGAACGATTAAATGGAGAGGAAGCTCATTTCAATGAAAGCTCTGGAGAACTATCACACGCAAGGCTTCCCAAAGACAGGCCAAAAGGTCCCATGAAGCCAGACCTACTGAGGTCTAAAATTTGAGGTCCATGTGTGTTTTGACTTGCAACTATGGCTGCCAAGTCTTTAAGAATAAAATCATGTGATATCCTTCCCGAGATTCCCAGTGCTCTGTGGAAAGCCAACCTGGGCCCAGATCTCACTTTCCAAGGGCGACTCTCATGTGTGGCCTCCTAAAATCCCAACACAATACAAGGCAATACTTCTTTGAGGTAAGTTCCAGAACTCAGTCTCTAAGGAGAATCACACCAGTGTTCAAGCCCAGGTGGACCCAGTCATCTATTCCAAGCGCCACACAAATGACCGCAATTAAAGTCAAGACACTCCCACATGGCCCTCATTTTCTTCCATATAGACACTCATCATAACCTCTGGCTGGAGGTTTCCATGAGAGGCACAGCCCAAGACAGTGTCCAAAATAAGCTCCCTTGCCTCCATTTGCCTAAAGTCAGTGTGGCCGGGACATCCTTCCTGTGAACCAGGAGTGTTCAAAGAGGCCTGCCGTTAATATTGCTCTTATTCTCGATTTTGAGGCCTACTGACTGTGGGGTTTAGATTCTTTATGTTAATTGGAGTCATGAGAAAACCCAAGAACCTATGGTCTAGTGTCTGCAGGGCTTTGAAGAACTCTTTTGACGCAAAGGATCTGTATTCTCAATGATGGAAGTCAGAAACCTTACAGAGGAAGGTGAGAGACTTCATCCAAAATTACTGCTCTTTTGGCTTTTTGATTTGGATGCACACATGGGATTTTTCTTTAGATCCATCAGGTGCTGAGAATCTAAGCCACAGCCTCACACAGGGCCAAGAGGCTGATTCAGACACATCCCTTTCCAAAGCAATTAAGAAAGAGCCACAGGTAATGTCCATACATTTCCATTTGAAAACTGTTTTCTTCAGGCTTCAAAAAGGCATAGCCTGAGGCAAAGACCTTCCTGACATTCAGGGCAACAGAAGGATATGTAAGCAAAAGGCCCAAAGCGGGGTTTCTCCACTGAGACTTTCCTGGTCACACTGATATCTGAGTTTTCTGAGATGCTCATCATTTCCTACAGCTCTCTAGTGCATGGCCGTATCACAGAGCGTGGAGGTGGTACATATCTTGGACACAATACCATGAGCGTATTCTGGAGATTGCCCATAATTCAGGTAGAGAACAGGAACTTAAGAAGATATTAGGTGTTGCCCATCCATTAGGCAAGCCGCAGACCATTCATAAATTGGGCAGAATGAATGCTGGGAAGATTTCTACTAGAAAGGACACATGTATTTATGCATTCTCTTTTCTATTGTCTACAACCATGGACACAGTGGGATACACAGACATAGAAAGACTAGCCTTGTCAAACGACTTACTAGAATCGGTTCACACCAAACCAAACAAACCGACTTTCTTACCTATTCTCAGAACATGAGACAAAACCACAAATACCCACACCCACACCCACACAGACCCCCAAGTACGTCTGTGACAATATGGAGTGTCGTTTGATAGTGGGCCATAATAAATTCCCTCATAATGGGCTGTCCTGTCTCAGATCTAGTCTCTGTGGCAAACTTTGTGAAGCTGTAAGGAGCCAGTGGTTAGCCACTATCTGCTTTCTCAGGAAAGGCCCCTCTTCAGACCTTCCTGGCATTTGGCCATCCTCACATAAGTAGGTACCAAGAAAGACTGACTCTGTCTTTGGTAAATCCGAAAAATTTTGACCACTGGGACTGGGACTGGGACTGGCTCTGGATGCCTGGCTACCTGGATCCCAAGTTCAGAGAATGCCATCACCAAGGAAGTGAGGTGAGGTCACTTCCTTCAGGAACTGAATGAGGTCCCTACCTTGGCAACCACTTTGTCCTAACAGTTGCTTCCAAGGGTCCCGTGAGATGGAGGCTGCACCTACTTACTCTGACATTTTCACAAGTTAGAATGGTATACAACCATAGGCACCCAGGAACAGCTCTCCACATAGGCCTGGTTTGCTGCATCTTCTTTACATTAAGAAGAGAGAGGCTGATTCCGACACAACCCTTCATCCTGACCATGTTGTTTGCCATGGAAGATGACTTTTGCTCTCTGAGGTCCTTAATAGCTGCCTACATCTTCTCCAGGGATCATTTCTTTAATGACCTTTGAGGTTCTCAGCAGGTGAAAGATCCCTTAATTTCTGTCTTGTAAGACCAACTCTGTCCCTGCTCTTCTGTAAAGTTAGATTGAGGGAAGAGTGTATGGTTAGGGTTAATAACATGTTCAATCTGTGTTAGGAACTATTCTGCTCGATGAATAATGTTATTGGGAACCTACAATATTTATAAGAATATGTAGGTGAAATATATGTATGAAAACAGAAATCTAAGTTTTGAAGCCCTGAAGGGCATTGGACCCTTCATTGGGATACTTAGTGTTGACTTACTTTCTGCACAGATGTCTCAGATAAATCCATATACAATGGCATAGGACCTTGTACATTGGATGATTGAATGTGGAAGAGAACATCGAGTCAAAATGGTATAGTAGGTAAGATTAGGAAGATAGTTGGTAGGTTTTGGAAGGAGAGTGAGTATAGGATTTGGAAAAAAAACTTCTTTAGCAATAGGGTTTCTGTTAGAGGGTGAAGGTAAATGTCAGCACATATGAAGATTCAGTCACAACGATGAACTTTGGAAAATATGTAGGAAAACAGATAATAACAGAGACATTACAAAATCAGGGAAAGTATAAAGTGAGTGATAGGATTAGACATTTTGAACAGGGTTGAGTTTGACTATATAATCTTAGGAAGAAACAAATATGTAGTCACCAATAGGATTGACATTTGAGAGTATTAGTCAATGTGGACATGGATGTTTTTAGTAATCCCTGTTCACTTTCCTTTTAGGCTTTGGTACAATCATAAGTGTGACCTTTGCATTTTGTGTCCAGAATATTACTGTGATAAAATGTATATGTAGATCGTGTGACATGAGTATTTCTTCCAGCATTTCTGGGAGCAATGTTTTGAAGTCCTATAAATTAGTATTGGTGGTACAAAGAGGTATACACTGTGTCTATGAATATAGAGATAGTGCATGAATAGACCACACTGTGAATAAATAATATAACTGGTCCCACTTTAAATAATAGATTGAATTGATATCTGAAAATATATAAGAAATCTTATATCGATATACCATCATTCATTCCAACCAGCAATACATCTAATGGTAATATTAGGGTTATGGTTTATCACGAAGTGTCTTTCAGTTTTGCTTCAAAAGTGATCATGGAAATCGAAAATAATGTGTTTGGAAAGAAGTCTCATGAAAAGACCCATCAAAAACATGGAGGAACACACGTGTTCTGTAGAATAATGTGATTGAAAGTGAACAAAATGCCTATAAATTTGCAAAGTTTTGGATGAAATATATTTGCTATGATGAGCATAAACTGAAGAAATAGTAATGTACCAGTGTTGAATAAAATAAATGTCAAAATGCACAACATGTCCCATAGGAATCTACTTGCATTGATGTTAAACTGGTTCAGTTACTGTGGAAATATTAGGATTTGTATGCACCATTCACTGAAGATAGTTTTCAGTACTAGGAAACAAATATGTATTTCAGGTGAATGAATAATTTTGAGAATACTCTTGTGAAATTTTGATTATAAATATACATACTTGAATATGAATGAGTTTAGGGAGTGTATAACAAGATATATATTTCATATTTTGAAAAATCTGGAGAGTGTGTGTATATATATATATACATACACAAACACACAGACATTAAAAATAGCATAATATATTCCAATTGAAATTCACCATGAAATATATGTCATCTACAGATCCAAATATATTTATTTTATTGAATATAGATTTATGTATAATGTTGTTCAACAAGGAAGCTCACTCATAGATTGAATTTTCAGTTCCAACAGCGTTTAGGAGGAGTGATCTCTTACAATTTGTATCTGCCAAGTCAGTCACCTCACAAGAATGTACGTGTGGTATCAGGTAAGATTCTATAATTGCATGTAAAAATATATGTGCTGAATAGGCTACAGAGAAAGGGATGCCTTGACATTACAATCACCGAGACTAAGGCACAATTAGAGGAGAAGAGTTAGAAAATCTGTGAATAAATATTTGGAATGGAATGTGCTCAGGAGTTCACAACCTTGAAGACGGTAGAGGAGATTTCAAAAGTAAGGGACAGGGAAAACAGTCCACAAACATGGAGCTCTGGTTCCCTAAATCCTTCTTGAGAAACTGACTCTGAGTTTGGGCACTTGAAATATATGTTGTTGTCGGGAGATTTAGCTTCCATTGTAGTGAGACAATCAAAGCTGTGTCTCCATCTATGTTACCTGGAGGACATGGTTTCGTATTTTCCACTGAATATGTGGCAGCAGTGCTGAATTCTCTTTTGTAGGTAAACTGTGGCAACTGGGGGATAAGTGTATCCACATGTGGACTGTGAGGCCATTTGGTCATCCTCCACTTTTCGTGGTGTTTCTTGCTGCTGCACTGGGATTTTGGTATTTGCTTCATGATATACAAAGAATTCAACAGTTACCCGGTGCGTGAGTGAGTTCAGTCACTTTTGTTAGGTCAGGGTCTTCAGGAGAATGCACCAACCAGGCTTATATCCCACATGACTTTCCCCCTTTACCATAGCAACCTGATTCTAAACATTGCCCTGAATCCTGTCCATATGACAAGATGCCTTTACATACAAGGGTCTGCTGGCTGCACCATGTCAGTCACAAGCCATTTGGAAGCCAATGGAAGATCCACATGGCCCCACCACAGTTGTTTTATTACACACCTGACCACCACTGCTGTAGGCCCACTCCTCAGCAGGCTCCAACTTCCTGGTATCTCTGTTCTGAACCATTTTCATGAAAACCAGTCAATCAAAGCACTGTCTTGTAATCTCATGATCAGCCACAGGATATCCAAAGATTCTCCAGTGCCACCTGGTCATGGGAAGTTTCAAAATTTCTTGGTATTTATCTAGCCATTTTTCAAGGTTGAAGTTGGAGGCACTGTGTGTTTCATTTCATTCTGGAACTATTACATGGTTAGGAAGCTCATTTCAATGAAATCTCTGGAGAAGTCTCACAGGCAAGGCTTCCCAAACAGTGGCCAAATGATCACATGAATCCAGGCCCATTAGGATCTACATTGTGACATCCATGTGTGTTTTGACTCTCATATATGGCTGCCAAGTCTTTCAGAATAAAATCATGTGGTAACCTGGCTGAGATTCCCAGTGCTCTGTGAACAGCCACCCTGGGCCTAGATCTCATTTTCCAAGGGTGACTCTCATGTGAATCCTCCTAAAATACCAACACCATTCATGGCAATACTTCTCTGAGGTGAGGTCCACAACTCAGTCTCTAAGGGGAATCACAACAGAGTTCAAGCCAAGGTGGACCCAGTCATCCCTTCCAACGCCCACACATGACCACAATTAAAACCAAAACACTCCCACATGGCCCTCATCTTCTTCCATATGGACACTCATCATTACCTCTGGCTTGAGGTTTCCATGAGGGGCACAGCCCAAGACAGTGTCCAAAATAACCTCCATTGCCCCTCATTTGCCTAAAGTCAGGGTGGCCTGGACATTCGTCCGGGGAACCAGGAGTGAGCAAATAGGCCTGCTGTTAATATTGCTTTGCTCCTTCATTTTGAGGCCTACTGACTGTCAGGTATAGATTCTTTATGTGATTTGGATTCTGGAGAAAACCCAAGCACCTATGGGATAGCCTCTAAAGGGCTTTGAATAACTCATTTGATCCAAAGGTTCCTATTCTCACTTGAAGGAGGTAAGGAACCTTACAGGGGAAGGCGAGAGACTTCTTCCATAATGACTGCTCTTTTGGCCAATTTAGTTTTGGATGCAAACATGGGATTTTCTTTACATCCATCATGTGCTGAGAATCTAAGCCAAAGCCTAACACAGGACCTAGAGCCTGATTCAGACATATCCCTTTCCAATGCAATTAAGCAAAGAGTCACAGGTGATCCCCATTGATTTCCATTTGAAAACTGTTTTCTTTAGGCTTCCCAAAGGGGTGGCCAGAGGCAAAAAGCTTCCTGACATTGAGGGCAACAGAACAATAGGTACCAAAGCAGTATTTCTCCACTGAGACTTTCCTGATCACACTGATATCTAAGTTTTCTGAGATGCTTGCCATTCCCTTCAGCTATCCAGTACATGGCCATGTCACAGAGCTTGGTGGTTGTACACATCTTGGACACAAAACCATGAGCCTATTCTGGAAAGTGGCCAGAAATCAGAAAGAAAACAGGAACTTAGGAAGATATTAGGGGTATCCCATCGATGATGCAAGCCACAGTCCATTCATAAATGGGAAGTATGAATCCGGGGAAGCTTTCTACTAGACAGGACACATCCATTGAAGCATTCTCTTTTCTAATGTCTACAACCACGGTCACAGTGGGATACACAGACCTAGAAACACTTGCCTTTTCAAACGACTTACTAGAATCAATTAACTCCAAACCAAACAAACTGCCTGTCTTACCTATTCTCAGAACATGAGACAAAACCACAAACCCACATCCACACCCACAAATGCACCTCCTTCCCCCAAGTAGGTCTGTGACTATCCGGAGTGTCCTCTGACTGGTGGGCCATACTATGTTTCCATGAAATGGCCTGTTCTGTCTCAGATCTGTTCTCCTTGTCCAACTCTGTGATGTTGACAGGAGCCAGCGGTGAGCCACAACCTGGTTTCTCAGGAAAGGGCCCTCTTCAGAGCTTTACTCGCATTTGGCCATCCTCACATCAGTAGGTACCATGAAAGACTGACTCTGTCCTTGGTAAATCCAAACAAGTGAGTTCACTGGGACTGGGACTGGGACTGGCTCTGGGTGCCTGGCTTCCTGGACCACATGTTCAGAGATTTCGAACACCAAGGAAATGACGTGAGGTCACTTCCTTCAGGAACTGAATGAGGTCACTGCCTTGGCAAACACATTGTCCTAATAGTTGCTTCCAAAGGCCCCATTAGATGGAGGCTGCCCCTAGTTCCTGTGACACTTTCACAAGTTAGAATGGTATATCATCCATAGGCACTCCAGAACAGCTCTCCACACTGGCCTGTTTTGGTCCATCTTCTCTTCACTAAGAAGAGAGAGGCAGATTCAGACACATCCCTTCATCCTGACCAGGTCGTTGGCCATGGAAGGTGACTCTTACTCTCTCAGGTCTTTCATAGCTGCCTACATCTTCTACAGGGATCATTTCTGCATGGACGTTTGAGGTTCTCAGCAGGTGGAAGATCCCCTAAATTCCTGTATTGTAAGACCAACTCTTTTCCTGCTCTTCTGTAAAGTTAGATTGAGGGAACAGTGTATGGTTAGGGTTAATAACATGTTCGATTTGGGTTAGGAATTGTTCTGCTGTATGAATAATGTTATTGGGAACCTGCGATATTTATAAGACTATAGAGGTGAAATATAAGTATGAAAACAGAAATCTAGGAACGATTGGAAGCCCAGAAGGTCATTGGGCACTTGATTGGTATACATAGCTTTGAATTACATTCTGCACAGATGTTTCAGTTAAATAGATAATCATGGTAATAGGACCTTGTACATTGCTTCATTGAATATAGAAGAGAACATCCACTCAAACTGGGATAGTTGGTAGGATAAGGAAGATAGTTGGTAGGTTGCAAAAGAAGACTGAGTAAAGCATTTGGACCAAAAGTTCTTTAGCAATAGGGATTCAGTGAGAGAGTGAATGTCAATGTCAGCACATGTGAAGAGTCATTCACAATGATGAACTGGAGAAAAGGTGTAGGAAAGCATTTATCAATAGAGACATTAGGAAATCAGGCAAAGTTTAAAGTGTGTGATAGGAAAATACATTTTTATCAGGGTTGAGGTTGAATATATAATGTTAGGAAGAAACAAATATGTAGTCACCAATAGCAATGATATTTGAGAGTGTTAGGGAACAAGGACATGGATGATGTTAGTAATACATGGTCACATTCAATTTAGGCTTTGGTACAATCATAAGTGTGACCCTTGTATTTTGTGTCTGGAATATTACTGAGATAAATATATATGTATATCAGGTGAGTAGAAAATTCATGATGAAATATATATCATCTACAGATCCAAAAATATTCATTTTACTTAACATGGATATATAGGTGAAATATAAGTATAAAAACAGAAATCTAAGTAAGATTTGAAGCTCAGAAGTGCATTGGGCAATTGATTGGGATACATAGCATTGAATTACGTTCTGCATACATATCTCAGATAAATCGATAAACAATGGCATATGACATTGTACCTTAGATGATTGAATGTAGAAGAGAACATCCACTCAAAAAGGGATAGTCGATAGAATCAGGAAGATAGTCAGTATGCTTTGGAAGAAGAGTGAGTATAGGATTTGGACCAAAGTTCATTATCAATAGGGTTTCGGTTAGAGAGTGAATGTCAATGTCAGCACATTTGAAGGGTCAGTCACAATGTTGAACTGGGGAAAATATGTAGGAAAGCAGATATCAATAGAGACATTACAAAATCAGGCAAAGTATAAAGTGAGTAAAAAAAATAGACATTTTCAACAGTTTTGAGATTGAACATATAATCTTAGGAAGAAACAAATATGTAGTCACCAATAGGATTGACATTTGAGAGCATTAGGCAACCTGGACATGGATGTTTTTAGTAATCCATGTTCAGTTCCCTTTTAGGCTTTTGTACAATCATACGTGTGACTTTTGCATTTTGTGTCCTGAATATTACTATGATAACATGCATATGTAGAATCAGTTGACATGAGTATTTCTTCCACCATTTCTGGGAGCAATATTTTGAAGACGTATAAATTAGTATTGGGTGTACAAAGAGGTGTACCCTGAGTCTATCAATATAGAGGTAATGCATGAATAGACCATACTGTGACCAAATAATATAACTGGTTCCACTTTAAATAATGGATTGAATGGATACCTTTAACTAAGTAAGAAATCTTATATTGATATACAATCATTCTTTCCCACCACTTATACATGTAATGGTAATATTAGGGTTATGGTTTATCATGACGGGTGTGTGAGTTTTGCTTCAAAAGTGATAATGGAAATCGAAAATAATGTGTTTGGAAAAAAGTCTCATGAAAAGAGCAGTCAAGAAACATGGAGGAATACATGTGTTCTGTAGCAGGAAGTGATTGAAAGTAAAAAATTATAAATTATCTAAATTGTGGATGAAATATGCATCCTATTATGTGCATAAACTGGAGAAATAGTAATATACCAGTGTTGAATAAAAATGAACGTCAAAATACACATTATATCCCATAGGAATATTATTGCATTGATGTTAAACTGGGTCAGTTACTGTAGAAATATTAGAATTTTTTTGGTGTTATAATACAATTTATTTTAGCATTAGCATGCCACAGAAGGTAGAGGGAAGAGCAATGGATTTTCAGTTATAGCATTAATTATCTAACATTAAATGACTACTTTGGGGAGTGTAGAAATTACATAAGGCTATATAACATTTTTTTTTATTTAACATTCATAAAACCTTGGAATTATGGTAATATTTCTAGTTTTTCATTTTTTTATTTTTTCAGTTTGTGATAGACCTTCATTTTATTTATTTGTATCTGGTGCTGAGAATATAACCCAGTACCTCACAAATGGTAGACAAGCATGATACCACTGAGCCACAAACCCAGCCCCTCCACTTTTATCTTATCATCAAACACTCCTCTCCCTCTTCTTTTCTCACTTTCTTCCTCATTTTCTTCCTTCTTTCTCTTGCTTTTTCATTATCCCTCCATATGTATTTTTCTCTCATGTCATTACAAACAGTAGTATGCTATGAAATTTACATTTAAGACAGTTTTTTATAGTCATTCTTTTTTCTTGAGAAAATTTAAAAATTATAATCACCTGATAGATATATTACAATACATTAATTATACATATTATCTATATTCATGCATATGTATTACATATGTTTTATATATATATATATATATATATATCTTTAAAAGTACTTTGATTAGCCTGTTTGAAATAATATAGACAAAATCTTTCTTAATTCTCAAGTCTTCCAGAATTAACATCTTACAGTGAAAATCAAATAAACATATTTAAGTAAAAGGGTATCATTCTTATTTATCAATACTTGTCCATTATATTACTGTGATAAAATGTATATGTACATCAGGTGACATGAGTATTTCTTCCACCATGTTGGGGAGCAAAATTTTGAAAACTTATAAATTAGTACTGAGGATACAAATTGTTGTAACCTGTGTTGATGAATCTAGAGATGATGCATGAATAGACAATATTGTGAATAAATTATATAACTATTTCCAACTTTAAATAATGGATTGAATTGATATCTGAAAATATATAGCAAATCTTATATTGATATACATACATTCATTCCAACCAGTTATATATCTAATGGTAATATTAGGGTTACGGTTTATCATGAAGAGTGTGAGTTTTGCTTCAAAAATGATTATGGAATCGAAAATAATGTGTTTAGAAAGAAGTCTAGTGAATAGACCATAAAGAAACATCGAGTAATATATGTGTTCTCAAGGAGAAAGTGATTGAAATTGAGCCAAATGTCTATAAATTTGTGTACTTGTGGATGTAAGATATATCCTATGATTTCCATAAACTGAAGAAATAGTAATGTGCCAGTGTTGAATAAAAATGAACTTCAAAATACACATCATGTCCCATAGGAATCTACTTGCATTGATGTTAAACTGGGTCAGTTACTGTAGAAATATTAGGATTTGTAAGCACCATTCATTGAAGTTAGTTTTCAGTACTAGGAAAGAAATATGTATTTCAGGTGGTTGAATATTTCTGAGAATAATCTTGTGAAAAGTTGATAATAAATCCACATACAGGAACATGAATGAATTTAGGGAGTGTTTAATAATACACATATGTTTCATGTTTTGAGAAAAAAAAATATATCTCATGGAGAAATATTACAAAGAAAATTTGACAAGATTTATAACACATACCCTTGATTAAGCAGAAGGCAAATCAAAGTATACACCATGCCTCCTATGGAAGGCCTGTATTTCTTTTCGGTTAGGTTTCTTTTTATCCATCATATTAGGATTAGTTTTCAGATTCTAGTCGGGTATGTGTTAGTGTCAGGGATCAGTATTTAAAATGGAAAATAGGAAAATGAATCTAATGTGTATGCAAGTATGTGCTACACAAAAATCTTGCCACTCTCATGCAGAACAATTCCTTGACATTAACTTCACTCCAAGTGAGACCCAATTAGTGGTGAGGAGTTCGAAAACCTGTGATTACATATGTGGAACTGAAAATGCTCAGGAGTTCACAACATTCGATGTGTTAGAACAGTTTCCAAAAGTAAGGGAGAGGTTAAAAACTGCACAAACATGGAGCTCTGCTGGCCTAAAGACTTCTTGAGAAACTTCCTCTGAGGTTGGGCACATGAAATGTATGTAGTTGTCAGAAGATTTAGCTTCTTTTGTAGTGACACCATCAAATCTGGATCTACATCTATGTGACCTGGAGAAAATGGTTCCTTATTTTCTAATGAACATGAGGAAGGAGTTCTGAATTCTCCCTTTGTAGGTAAACTGTGGTCACTGGTAGTTAAGTGTCTCCCCTTGTGGTCTGTGAAACCATTTGGTCATCATCCTCCATTTTCGTGGTGTTTCTTACTGTGGCACTGGGAGTTTGGTATTGGCTTAATGAAATACAAGTAGTTCAACAAGGACACAGTGCTGGAGGGAGTTCTGTCACGTGTGGTTGGTCAGGGTCTCCAGGAGAATGTTCAAAACAGGGGTCTATCCCACATAGCTTTCCCCCTTGACTATAGCAATCGGATTCTGAACATTGCCCTCAAACCTCTCAATATAACAAGATGCCTATACATATAAGGATCTTTGGCCTGCACCATGTCAGTCACAAGTCTTTTGAAGCCAATGGCAGATCCACGTGGTAAAACCACAGGTATTTATTCAGAAACCTATAGTCCACTGCTCTACACCCACTACTCAGGAGGCTCCAACTCACTAGCATCTCTGTTCTACAACATTTTCATGAAACCCAGTCAATCAAGGCACTGTCTGGTACACTCATGATCAGCAATAGAACATCCAAAGGTTCTCCAGGGCCACCTGGTCATGAAAATTTCAAAAAAATTCATGGTATTTATCTAGCCATTTTTCAAGGATGAAGTTGGAGGCACTGTGGGTATCAATTCATTCAGGAACCATTACATGGCGAGGAAGCTGATTTCAATGAAAGCTCTGCAGAACTCTTTAAGGCAAGGCTTCCCAAAGAGTGGCCAAAAGGTCACATGAAGCCAGGCCCATTGAGGTCTTGAATGTGAGGTTCATGTGTGTTTTGACTCTCAACTATGGCTGCCAAGTCTTTCACAAAAAAATAATGTGATATCCTGGCTGAGATTCTCAGTGCTCTGTGGAAAGCCATCTTGGGCCTATATCTCAGTTTCCAAGGGCAATGCTCATGCGTGGCCTCCTGTTTTCCCAACACAATTCATGGCAATACTTTTCTGAGGTCAGTTCCAGAACTCAGTCTCTAAGAGGAATCACAGCAGAGTTCAAGCCCATGTGGACCCAGTCATCTCTTTCAACCGCCACACAAATGACCACAATTAAAACCACAAGACTCCTACATGGCACTCATCTTCTTCCATAAAGACACTCATCGTAACATCTGGCTGGAGGTTGCCATGAGGGGCACAGCCAAAAACAGTGTCCAAAATAAGCTCCCTTGCCCCTCATTTGCCTAAAGTCAGGGTGGCTTTGACACCCTTGTTGTGAACCAGAAGTAATCTGTAAGTGTAAAAGAAATTGAAATTAATGTGTAAAATTTAAAGTTTAAAAGACTGGGTGTTGCAAAGTTTCTAAGCTGCAAGGTCTGAGTTAAAATGTAAAGGACCAGGTATTGTTACGTTCCTATGCTATACACAAAACCTGAAATTCCTGTAGCTTGTAGGACAATTCCCGGACTGCCCAGTAAATTTTCCCCTGACTGCCTGATTGTTTAATAACCTAGTACCCTTTGTGGCCTGGCACATAGGCATCACAGGGCTTAAACCAATCAGTTTCAATGTGTACCCCACTTTAGAACTGACCTATCACTCCTGCCAGACCTGTTCCCACCAAAGAATGAACTAATCATCTTTGGAATTGTTGTTTGATTTTCCCGTGGTGTATGATGATTTTTTAAAAGAAACTGTGATGTATGTAAAGTCCCGCCCTCCCCAAAAAGTGTACTTAAGCACTGCTCAACTCCTGCTTGTGGCTCTGGGCTGCTCTCCCTTCTTGAGTGAGCACGGAGCCCCAGCATGATGGATTGGAACTCAATAAATGCTTTTTGCTGTTGCATGATCCGCGGTCTCTTGGTGGTCTCTTCCTCCGACATTCGCTGAACCCTTAATTTTGGTGAGTTGGCCGGGAATCGTGCAGCACCGAACAAGGAGATCCCAACGGACCCCTCTGAGGGTAAGAAAGGCGCCTCTTTCCATTTTTCCTTGAGATCGCTCAGAGCTTTTTGTTCAGGTTTGGTTTTTCGGTTTTCGGTTTGGGTTGGCAGAGTGGCTGCCAGCAGAGCGTGTAAGTTCCCCCTGGCAGTGGTGGACAAACGTGTCCTAAAGCCACCGGCCACGTTCTTGCAAGGGACACCTTGAAGGACTCGGGGAGGGACAGATGTGATCTCATTAGGTGAGGAGATATGGAAGTGCCCTCATTAGGTGAGGAGGGACAGATGAGCCCTCATTAAGTGACTCTGTTGCAAACCCATCAGGTCTTGCTGGCTACTTTTTTCTCTCAGGTTGAATTCACTGTCTGTCTTTGTGGTGTAACTCATCAGGTTATGCCAGTTACTGGGTTCTAATCTTTACTTCTGAACTCGTGTTAAACGTTAACTGTGTGCCCGTGTTTGTGTTACGTTTGTTTTGTCCTTGTCTCTGTTTGAGTAACTCTCATTATGGGACAAAGCCATTCCATGCCTCTGTCCCTGAAGCCTTTCCTGGTCGCTGCCTCCAATCTGACCCCTTTGCCCACAATCCTATAACTCAAAACTTCTGCTCCTCCCCCTCTTCCCTCCATTCTCCCTGAGTCACAAGATTGTTGATCTTGGGGTTGTGAACAAACGGGAGCTGCATGATGGTCTTTGTGTGTCTTTTTGTCTGTGTTTCTGTTAAATGTGATGGCATTGTTTGGACCGATGCAGAGTCCCGAGTTCCAACCTGCCTTAGATGTGTGGAAATAACTTTAGCTAAAATTTAACCTAAAGCTTCTTCTGTGAGGGACCAAAAGTCAATAGAACCACCAGCTTTTCTGTTCTCACCTTTTACACCTCTCTTAGCTGTGTTTTAAAGAAATTTGATAAACTTTTCTTCTCTTTGTTAAGCGAGATTAGGGAAGCAGTGATTTCTTTTCTTCCCATAGTTGGCTTGAGCACGCCCACTGCAGAAGGAAATGCCTGGGGTCTAAGAACATTGATATCTCGCTTAAACTTTTCTCAAAACCCTATCCTCATTATTAAATTGTTATTAATTGGCTTTGGGGATGGGAACCAAACCTTCAGTCATAAATTTTGACACACCAGTGGGGACTTTCAATGAACCACACTCTGCCCTCTTGGGGAAGCCTAGCACTCAAAACAATTGCAAGCAGAGGATGAATTTTTTGGAAGCTGACTACTGAAAAGGTGGGAGATATAGAATATGCCTGGTGCCTGGGGTCAAACCACCAGAAGGACTAATCCTGTAAGTAAATGGTGAGGCTAAGGGACTCCCAGCAGGTGCCAGAGCCATTTTGCTGTGGGGAACTCCCTTATTCCTTACCTGCACTTTAAGGATTGCTCCACCTCTGTTTACTTAACAAAAGGGACCATGAATGCAGTAATATGTTGATATTTTAGATTGTTTCTTGGGGATGATCTTGGCTGGAATTGTATTTAAAAGATGATATTTTTAATTGTAACAATCTGGTATCTGAATGGGTTTCTAAAGCATTGCACTATCTTACAGATAAATGTTGGGTTTAAACAAGAGTTTAGTTTGATTTAAGATAGCTGATGCTAGAAAACTTAAATACTTCGGATAAAAAAATAATTAAAGAGTTTTAATTTTGAACTAGGTAGCCTGAGAAAATTTCACTAGATATACCAGTGCATTAACTTGGGCAAAGATAATAAATTATGATATGATATCTGTTCCCTTCAATGTGTAAGATTTTTTTAAAAACGTGCTAAATTAAAACGTTGGTCTGGCTTAGTGAAATGACATTAATTAGCAACAGTCTTGGAAATTTTTAAAGCTTAATTTGGGATACAAATGGTAGTCTGTGGTTGTTTTTAAAATTTTTTTCAAGAAATTTAATGTAGCTTACTACTACTTTAGAAACTTCAGAACAAAGAAAGTGGCTTAATGATCCTAGAGAAACTTCTTATGATGGTGGCTTTAATATTATCAAAAAATGATCATATTTTCAGTTTTTTGTGGTGAGGCTAAGGGACTCAAGATTTTCTAGTGTAGAAAAACATAAAGATATAAAATTTTGAGAATTACATCTTAAACTTGCATCATAATTTTCAACATTCAAACCTGGAAATTATGACTTATAGCTAAAATGCCTTAGGCATGAGGTTTCTGCTCAGAACTCCAGCCTTTACAGTTTTCAAGTCCTCAGCCAGGACTTAAGTTGATATGCAAATAAAAGAAGCCTGCAGCACTCAGCAGGAGACAGATAAAAAGGAGTAAAAGTGTCTTTTTACCTGAACTCAAACTAGATCCAAACAAAAAGTACATTATATGGTATTTACTAATTACTGGCCAGTCATCTTTTTTGGCACTCTTGCTTTTTCTTAGATTCTGTATTTTTTATTTTTTGAGCTCATGATCTTGATCCTGCAGATGGGTTAATGTTTTCTGATCAGTTCTATTATTGATCAACTGTGGAGTTTTTAAACATTGCAATGGATATTTCACCTGAAAAAGCTACAAGGCCTTCACTATTGTGTTATGTGTTACACTTGTGTTACGTGTTGTATGTTGGTATGTCTGTATGTGTGTATGTCCATATATCATGCAGTGATATGACAATTGACAGATGAGGAGCGCTCATAAAATATTTAAAAATTGATATAAATATCTTGGATTCACGTGATTCAAATGGTTCAATTCAAATTGGGTAAACAGATAAAAATAAAGATGTCTTTAGAATTAGGCCTATAAGTTTTCTAGGTGTACAAACAGGCCCTAATAAAATGTTGATGTCTACAAAATAATCTGCTTAAATTCAGAAATTTATAAGTATTGTTTCAAAATGTGAACAGAAAGAGGTTCACAGATGGAAAAGAGAAACTAAAAGTTTCCAGATATAGATTTAATAGAGGGAAAATGTGTTTCTCGATAAGAGAGTCTATATGATTAAGTAATTAAAATGGTTTAAGTAAATAATAAAAAGGTTTGTGTAAGTTGGTTATATGTGTAAGTTTTGAGCAAGTAATCTTAAAAAATTAAACAGTTGGTTAAACAATACTGTTTTTATAAAATTATGCCAGGTTATTTCTTTAAAAAGCTAAACTTGGTTAATACAAAAACATCAATGTAATTGTGGTGTTAATGTGTTCATATCTTCCAGGTATACAAGTGTGTAAGGTAGAAGCTTCAAAAGAGCATTGTATCATGCTGGTGTTCTAAGGTTGCATGGTAATTCTAGGCTTAAAATAAAACATGTTGGAGATTTATGTGTATCATTTGTGTTGTATAATTGGACTTGTTATCAAAAAGATATGTACAGTTACATGTTACTTTTTACACTTAGATACAATTTAAAAGTATTTTTAAGTTAAGTAGAGCCTAATCTCTGTGAAGGTTTTATTGTAAAACACAAAGGCAATGCCCATTCATTTCCATGTGAAAACTGTTTTCTTCAGGCTTCAGGAAGGAGTAGCCTGAGGAAAAGACATTCCTGATATTCAGGGCAACATAACAATAGGTAATCAAAAGGCCCAAAGCAGGGTTTCTCCACTGAGACTTTACTGGTCACACTGATATCAGAGTTTTCTGAGATGCTTGCCATTCCCTTCAGCTATCCAGTACATGGCCATGTCACAGAGCTTGGAAGTGGTACATATCTTGTACACAAAACCATGAGCCTATTTTGGAGAGTGGCCAGAATCCAGGAAGGATACAGGAACATAAGAAAATAGTACGTGTTGCCCAATGATAAGGCAAGCCACAGTCCATTTATAAAATGGGCAGGATGAATGCTTGGAAGTTTTCTCTTTGACAGAACACACCCATTGAGGCATTCTCTTTTCTAATGTCTACAACCATGGACACAGTGGGATACACAGACATAGAAACACTCGCCTTGTCAAAGGACTAACTAGAAACAGTTCACTCCAAACAAAACAAACCCCCTTTCCTAACTATTCTCAGAACATGAGAAAAAACCACAATCCCACTCAAACACCCACAAAGTCACCTCCTTCCCCCAAGTAGGTCTGAAACTATCCAGAGTGTCCTCTGACTGGAGGGCCATACTATGTTCCCCAGAAATGGCCAGTCCTGTCTCAGATCTGGTCTCCTGGGTCAACTCTGTGAAGTGGTCAGGAGACAGCAGTGAGCCTCTACCTTCTTTCTCCGGTAGGGCCCGTCTTCAAAACTTTCCTGGAATTTGGCCATCCTCACATCACTAGGTACCACAAAAGATTGACTCTGTCCTTGGTAAATCCAAACAAGTGAGACCACTGTGACTGGAGCTTGGACTGGGTCTGGATTCCTGGCTTCCTGGTACCCAAATTCGGAGAGTTCCATCAACAAGGATGTGAGGTGAGGTCACTTCCTTCAGGAACTGAATGTGGTCACTGCCTTTGCAACCACTTTGTCCTAAAATTTGCTTCCTAGGGTCTCATAATATGGAGGATGCCCCTACTTCCTGTGACACTTTCACAAGTTCGAATGGTATAGAAACCATAGGCACCTGGGAACAGCTCTCCACACAGGCCTAGTTTGGTCAATCTTCCCTACATTAAGAAAAGAGAGGATGATTCAGACACATGCTTTCAACCTGACTGAGTTGTTTGCCATGGAAGATGACTTTTGCTCTCTCAGGCCTTTCATAGCTGCCTGCATCTTCTCCAGGGATCATATCTGCATGGAAATTTGAGGTTGTCAACAGGTGGAAGATCCCCTACACCCCTGTATTGTAAGACCAACTCTTTCCCTGCTCTTCTGTAAAGTTGGATTGAGGGAACAGTGTATAGTTAGGATTAATAACATGTTCGATTTGTGTTAGGAATCATTCTGCTGGATGAATAATGGTATTGGGAACCTGCAATATATATAAGAATATACAGGTAAAATATAATTATGAAAACTGAAATCTAGGTAAGATTTGAAGACCAGAAAGGCATTGGGCCCGTGATTGGGATACTTAGCTTTGAAGTATGTTCTGCACAGATGTCTCAGATAAATCAATATACAATGGTATAGGACCTTGTACCTTGGATGATTGATTGTTGAAGAGATCATCCAGTCAAAAAAGGATAGTCGTAAGATTAGGTAAATAGTCGGTAGGTTTAGAAAAAAGAGTGAGTATAGTATTTGGACAAAAAGTTCTTTAGCAATAGGGTTTCGGATAAAGAGTGAATGTAAATGTCAGCACATGTGAAGAATCAGTCACTATGATGAACTGGGGAAAATATGTAGGAAAAGAGATATCAATAGAGACATTAGGAAATTAGACAAAATATAAAGTGAGTGATAGGATTAGACATTTTCAACATGGTTGAGGTTGAATGTATAATCTTGGGAAGAAACAAATATGTACTCACCAATAGGATTGACATTTGAGAGAATTAGGCATCCAAGACATGGATGTTTTTAGTAATCCATGTTCACTTTCCATTTAGGCTTTGGGACAATCCTAAGTGTGACCTTTGCATTTTGTGTCCAGAATATTACTGTGATAAAATGTATATGTAGATCAGTTGACATGAGTATTTCTTCCACCATTTCTGGGAGCAAAATTTTGAAGATATACAAATTATTATTGGGGGTACACAGAGGTGTACCCTGTGTCTATCAACATAGAGATAATGCATGAATAGACCATACTGTGATTAAATAATATAACTGGTTCCACTTTAAATAATGGATTGAATTGATATTTGAAAGTATGCAAGAAATCTTATATCGATATACAATCATTCATTCCCACCAGTTTTACATCTAATGGTAATATTAGGGTTATGGTTTATCATGACGGGTGTGTGAGTTTTGCTTCAAAAATGATAATGGAAATCAAAAATAATGTCTTTGGAAAAAGTCTCATGAAAGGAGCAGTCAAGAAACTTGGAGGAATACATGTGTTCTGAAGCAAGAAGTGATTGAAAGTAAAACAAATGCGTATAAATTTGCTAAATTGTGAATGAAATATACATATTATGATGTGCATAAACTGGAGAAATAGTAATGTACCAGTGTTGAATAAAAATGAACGTCAAAATACAATTATATCCCATGGGAATCTTCTTGCATTTATGTTAAACTGGGTCAGTTACTGTAGAAATATTAGAATTTTTTTGGTATTATAATACAATTTATTTAAGCACTAGCATGCCACAGAATGTCGAGGAAAGAGCAATGGATTTTTAGTTATCGCACTAGTAATCTATCATTAAATGACTATTTTTGGGAGTCTAGAAATTACATAAGGCTATGCAACAATTTTTTTATTTAGCATTCATAAAAACTTGAAATTTTGGTAATATTTCTACTTTTATTTTAATTTTTTCAGTTGTTGATCGACCTCATTTTATTTATTTATATGTTGTGATGAGAATATAACCCAGTGACTCACACATGGTAGCCAAGCATGTTTCCACTGAGCCAGACACCCAGACCCTCCACTTTTATCTTATAATCAAACACTCCTCTCCCTCTTCTTTACTCACTTTCTTCCTCATTTTCCCCCTTCTCTCTCTTCCTTTTCCATTTTCCCTCAATAGGAGTTTTTCTCTCATGTCATTACAAACAGTAATATGCTATGAAATTTACATTTAAGAATGTTTTTTATAGTCATTATTTTTTCTTGAGAAAATTTAATAATTATAATAACCTATAGATATATTACAATACATTTATTATACATATGTATCTATATTCATGCATATGTATTACATATGTTATATATATACATATATATTTAAAAGTACTTTGATTAGCCAGTTAGAAATAATATAGACCAAGTCTTTCTTAATTTTCAAGTCTTCCACAATTAACATCTTACAGTGAAAATCAAATAAACATATTTAAGTAAACAGGTATCATTCTTATTTATCAATACTTATCATTTAAGTTTTTATATTACATTAAGCTGTAATATGGCATATTAACTCTTATGAATTAGAGAAATTTCATTTAACAACCTATTATTTAAGGACCATATGCACTGACATTTTAAATGGCTTTCTTGTGATTTTAATTTCTATCAATTGCATATTTATTGCCAAATACTTATATTATTAATTTTCATATTCATGATTGATATAAAGTCAATTGTTTAATTCTTCTTGTAAGTAGTTACTTATTACAGTAGGGACAGTATTAATAATTCTACATCTTTATAAGAAAAATGGTACAAAGATATTTTCATGCAAAATTAAGAATATTCGCATGCTCTAAATGTTTGATTGTAGATACATATAATAAAGAGCTTTTGATGAGTTTCTTCCCCAGTAAAACATAAAATGCAAAGATGTAGTTGGGTATGTATTTCCAAATAAAGATAATAAAAAATACACATTATCAGCTAGAAACTATCAAATAAAAGATGAAAAGAACAATCCAACACATTGTACGAACTTGTCAGAAGAGGTAGCCTAAGACTAGACCTGGTCCATGACAAAATATTCACGAAAAAAATGAAATATGAAAAATATAGGAAATGATATGAATTTTTCATGAAGGTAGGTGGATTATCCTTTAATCTCAATATATGTTCATTTTTAAAAGCCAGTTTTCTGGTAAAATAAATTTGTGATATTTACAACTACACAAAACAAACTTTCTGCTTATCAAAATGAATGCATCTCAACTCTTTTTTAGCTGATTTCTTCCCACTCAATTTTAAACCTTTGTTTATTTATTTTTATTGGTTTTTCAAAACATTACAAAGCTCATGATACATCATCTTTCATACATTTGACTCAAATGGGTTATGAACTCCCAATTTTCCCCAAATACGAATTGCAGAATCACATCAGTTACACATTCACATTTTTACATAATGTCATATTAGTGACTGTTGTCCTCTGCTACCTTTATTGTCCCCTACTATCCCCCCTCCCCTCCCATCCTATCTTCCCTCTCTTCCTCATCTGCTATTCTTCACTTCTCTCTCTTGTTCCCGCCTTTCCCCTCACAACGTCTTATATGTAATTTTATGTAACAATGAGGGTCTACTACCATTTCCATATGCTTTCCCTTCTCTCTCCCTTTCTCTCTCCCACTCATCTTTGTTTAATATTAATCTTTTCCTCATGCTCTTCCTCACTGTTCTATTCTTAGTTACTCTCTTTTTATCAAAGAAGACATTTGCCATTTTTTTTAAGGATTGGCTAGCTTCTCTTAGCATAATCTGCTTTAATGCCATCCATTTCCCTGCAAATTCTATGATTTTGTCATTTTTTAGTGCTGCATCCATCGTGTATAGATGCCACATTTTCTTTATCCATTCATCTATTGAATTGCATTTAGGTTGGTTCCACAGTCTAGCTATTGTGAATTGTGCCACTATGATCATTGATGTGGCAGTATCCCTTTAGTACACTCTTTTAAGATCCTCAGGGAATAGTCCGAGAAGGGCGATAGCTGGTTCAAATGGTGGATCCATTCCTAGCTTTCCCAGGAATTCCCATACTGCTTTCCATGTTGGCCTCACCAATTTGCAGTCCCAACAGCAGTGTACAAGTGTCCCCTTTTCCCCACATCCTCGTAAACACTTGTTGTTTGACTTCATAATGGCTGCCAATCATACTGGAGTGAGATGGTATCTTAGGGTGGGTTTGATTTGCATTTCTCTGACTGCTAGATGTGGTGAGCATTTTTTCATGTACTTGTTGATTGATTGTATGTCCTCCTCAGTGAAGTGTCATTTCAGGTCCTTGCCCCATTTGTTGATTAGGTTATTCGTTATCTTATTGATAGTTTTTTTTTGAATTCTTTGTATATTCAGGATATTAGGGCTCTATCTGAAGTGTGAGGGGTAAAAATTTGTTCCCAGGATGTAGGCTCTCTATTTACCTCTCTTATTGTTTCTCTGGCAGAGAAAAAAAAACTTTTTAGTTTAAGTAAGTCTCATTTTTTTATTCTTGTTAATAACTCTTGGGCTATGTGCGTCCTATTAAGAAATTTGGAGCCCGACCCCACAGTATGTAGATCGTAGCCAACTTTTTCTTCTATGAAATGCAGTGTCTCTGATTTTATATCTAGATCCTTGATCCATTTTGAGTTAAATTTTGTGCATGGCGAGAGAAGGGAATTCAGTTTCATTTTGTTGCATATGGATTTCCAATTTTCCCAGCACCATTTGTTGAAGATGCTACCCTTCCTCCATTGCATGCTTTTAGCCCCTTTATCAAATATAAGAAAGTTGTAATTTTGTGGATTGGTTTCTGTGTCCTCTCTTCTGTACCACTGGTCCACCTGCTTATTTCGGTACCAGTACCATGCTGTTTTTGTTACTATTGCTTTGTAGTACAGTTTGAACTCTGGAATCGTTATACCTCCAGATTCACACTTCCTGCTTAGAGTTGCTTTTGCTATTCTGGGTCTTTTGTTTTTCCATATGAATTTCATGATTGATTTATCTATTTCTACAAGAAATGCCGTTGGGATTTTGATTGGCATTGCATTAAACCTGTAGAGAACTTTGTGTAATATTGCCATTTTTATGTTGTTAGATCTGCCTATTCATGAACAGGGCACATGTTTCCATCTTCTGAGATCTTCTTCTATCTCTCTCTTTAGAGTTCTGTAGTTTTCATTATATAAATCTTTCACCTCTTTTGTTAGGTTGATTCCCAAGTATCTTATTTTATTTTAGGATATTGTGAATAGAGTGGTTTTCCTCATTTCCATTTCAGAAGTTTTGTTGCTGTTATACAGGAATGCCTTTGATTTATGCGTGTTAATTATATATCCTGCCACATTTCTGAATTCATTTATTAACTCTAGCCATTTCTTTGTAGACCTTTTTGTGTCTGTTAAATATATTATCATGTCATCTTCAAATAGTGATACTTTAAATTCTTCTTTTCCTATTTTTATGCCTTTAATTTCTTTGGTCTGTTTAATTGCTCTGGCTAGTATTTCAAAACTAAATTGAATAGAAGTGGTGATAAAGGGCATCCCTGTCTTGTTCCAGATTTTAGAAGGAATGCCTTCAGTTTTTCTCCATTTAGGATGATGCTAGCCTGAGGTTTAGCATATATAGCTTTTATAATTTTGAGGTAAGTTCCTGTTATCCCTAGTATTTATAGAGTTTTGAACATAAAGGGATGCAGAACTTTGTCAAGTGCTTTTTCTGCATCTATCGAGATGATCATATGGTTCTTGTCTTTAATTCTATTGATGTGGTGAATGGCATTTATTGATTTTCGTATATTGAACCATCCTTGCATCACGGGGATGAATCCTTCTTGATGATGGTGCACAATTATTTTGATATGCTTTTGTATTTGATTCGTCAGGATTTTATTGAGAATTTTTGCATCCAAGTTCATTAGAGATATTGGTCTGTAGTATTCTTTCTTTGAAGTGTCTTTGTCTGGTTTCGGGATCAGGGTGATGTTGGCCTCATAGAATGAATTTGGAAGAGCTCCTTCTTTTTCTATTTCTTGAAAAAGCTTGAAAAAATATTGGTTTTAATTCTTCTTTGAAGGTTTTGTAGAAATCCGCTGTATACCCATCCGGTCCAGGGCTTTTTTTTGGTTGGTAGTCTTTTGATTGCCTCTTCTATTTCTTCCTTTGTTATTGGCCTGTTTAAATTGTTTGTGTCTTCCTGACTCAATCTGGGCAGATCGTATGACTTAAGAAATTTATCAATATCTTCACAATATTCTATTTTGTTGGAATATAGTGTTTCAAAATACTTTCTAATTATCTTCTGTATTTCTGTAGTGTCTGTTGTGATATTGCCTTTTTCATCCCATATTTTAGTAATTTGAATTCTCTTTCTTCTTCTTTTCCTTAGCATGGCTAAGGGCCTGTCGATCTTATTTATTTTTTCAAAGAACCAACTTTTAGTTTTATCAATTTTTTCAACTTTTTTTTTGTTTCAATTTCATTGATTTCTGCTCTAAATTTAATTATTTCTTGTCTTCTACTACATTTGCTGTTGTTTTGCTCTTCCTTTTCTAGGTTTTTGAGGTGTAGTTTAAGTTCATTTATTTGTTGTATTTTTCTTTTTTTGAGGAAAGAACTCCAAGAAATGAATTTCCCTCTTAAAACTGCTTTCATTGTGTCCCATAGATTCCCGTATGTTGTGTCTGTATTGTCATTTGTCTCTAAGAATTTTTTTACCTCCTTCTTTATGTCTTCTGTAACCCATTGATCATTCAGTAGCATGTTGTTCATTTTCCATGTGATGTAGGATTTTTCCTTCTTTCTTTTCTCATTGATTTCCAGTTTCATTCCATTATGATCATATATGGTGCACGGTATAATCTCCATGCCTTTATATTTACTAAGAATTGCCCTATCGCATAATATATGGTGTATCTCTGAGTAGTATCCATGTGCTGCTGAGAAGAACATGTATCCACTTGATGATGGATGATATATTCTATATATGTCGGTTAAGTCTAGGTTATTGATTGTGCTGTTGAGTTCTATAGTTTCTTTATTCAGTTTTTGTCTAGAGGATCTCTCTAATGCCGAGAGTGGTATGTTGAAGTCACCCATAATTATTGTGTTGTAGTCTATTTGACTCTTGAACTTGAGGAGAGTTTGTTTTATGAACGTTGCACCTCCATTGCTTGGTGCATACAAATTGATAATTGTTTTTTCTTGTTGGTGGATGATTCCTTTTAACAGAATATAGTGTCATTCTTTATCCCTTTTGATTAACTTAGGTTTGAAGTTGATTTTATTCCATATGAGTATGGCAAATTCTTATTGCTTCCGAGGGCCGTGTGAGTGTTATGATTTTTCCCAACCTTTTACCTTCAGCCTGTGTATGTCTTTTCCTATCATATGAGTCTTCTGAACGCAGAATATTGTTGGATTTGTTTTTTTGATCCAGGTCACTAGCACATGTCTCTTGATTGGTGAAATTAGGCCATTAACATTTAAGGTTACAATTGAAATATGATTTGTACTTCCAGTCATGTTTATTTATTTATTATAAATAAATAGTTTTTACTTTTGGATAGTTTTTACTTTTTTGGTTACTTTCCTCCCACTTTACTGAGATACTTCCCACTGTTAGTTTTGGGCCCTATTTTTTAACTCTTCTTCTTGTAGTATTTTGCACAAAATGCTTTGCAGTGCTGGTTTTCTGGCTGAGAATTGTTTTAGCTTTTGTTTATCGTGAAAGACTTTAATTTCATTGTCAAATCTGAAGCTTAACTTTGCTTTATATGGTATTCTTGGTTGGAATTCTTTTTTTTTTTTTTTCAGCATTTGAATTACATTGTTCCAGGATCTTCTCACTTTCAACGAATGTGATGAAAAATCAGTTGTTAATCTAATTGGTTTACCCCTGAATGTAATCTGCCTCCTTTCTCTTGTAGCTTTTAATATTCTCTCCTTGTTCTGTATGTTGGCTATCTTCATAATTATATGTCTTGGAGTTGGTCTATTTTGGTTTTGAATGTTTGGGGTCCTGTAGGCTTCCAGGAATTGGCAATCCAATCCATCATTCATCTCTGGGAAATTTTATAGAATTATTTCATTTAATATGTTGTCCATTCCTTTGGTTTGAATCTCTATGCCTTCTTCTATCCTGATGACTCTTAAATTTGTTTTTTTGTTTTTTTATGACATCCCATATCTTTTGAATAAATTCCTGGTGGGATTTAAGCATCTTTTCTGTGTTTACTCAATTCTTTTCAAGTTGATAAACTTTGTCTTCATTATCTGATGTTCTGACTTCTACTTGATCTAGTCTATTTGTAATATTCTCGTTTGAGTTTTTAATTTGGTTTATATTTTCCTGCATTTCTAGGATTACTGTTTAATATTTTTTTTAAGATCTCTATCTCCTGGTAATGCTCATTCTTTGCCATTGAATTTGTTTGTTTAATTCATTTTCAAAATATACTTTTATTGCTTGGACTTGCTGCCTCATGTCTTCTCTAATATTCCTTTCCATCTGAGTTCGGTATGCCTTGAGTTCTTTCCCTATCCCTGTTTCTGATGCTTCAAGGTCCTCCTGTAGAATTAAGTTGTCCTGCATTGTTTGTACTCCTTTTTTGCCCTTGTTTTTTCATGATGTTCACGTTACTTTCCAGCTCTATTTGATTGCTGTGTTTCTGCTTTATTCTTTAGATTTGTTTTGGTGTTGTATATCTCTGTTGTCTCTCCTTTGTGTTGGTAAACTATGCCTGCTAAAGTGGATTCCGCTTGGAAGTAATTCCGAAGGCCGAGCTCCAGTGATGTCACCTCTCTGCTTTGGCGGGCCCCAGGCTCCTTGCCGAGGTGTCCGAATTGGGGGGTGGAACTTGACTGTCTCTGGTTTGTTTCAGCTCTGGGTCACTGGCAGGCGGGTGGTCTCCAGCCGCCCAATTGCGCGGTTGGTCGCCAGCGGGCAGGCGGTCTCCAGCCGCCCAGTCACGCGGGCAGCAGGTGGGCGGTCGCCGTTGGGTTGGCAATCTCTAGCCACGCAGTCTCATGCTCGGTTGCCGGCGGGCGGGCATTCCTCAGCCCCCCAGTCACTCAGGCAGTGGGTGGAATGTCACGTGCGGGCCTGCGGTCTCCAGCCGCCCAGTCACAAGGGCCTGCCCTCTAGTCCTTTGGTTTCTCCTGCTTGTCCTGGTTTCTTTTTCTAGACCAGATTTCCCCTGAGTGATGCCTCTCGGCAGTTCAAACTGTACTCTGTGCCTGCCGTTTGTTGGGTGTGGAGGGTGTCTTTTGGGAACCCAGACACTCTATTGTTTTGATTTTTTCTGCTTGCCCCTCCCCCAGCACTGGCTATACACGTTTCGTTATTGCCACTGATGGTAGGGGGAGTCGAAAGTCAGGTGTCTCTAGTTTTTCTTGCGTCTTTATGCAGGCTTGCTCTGATTAACCCTCCCCCGGAAAGCCTAGGAGACATTTTATGCGAATTCCCCGCTGTATGAGAGATGAGCTGAGTAACACACATCTGTTTTATTGTTGCAATCTATTGGAGAGGGGCGGTGGTTACTTCAGATCTCAAAGATGGTGGCCGCTGGTTTCCTTGGTGGAGTTTCTTTTGTGGGGGATAGAACTATACCACTTTCTTCCCTGTCTGAATTCCCAAACTCAGCCCGGGGATCAGTGGGAGCTCAGCCGGCAGGATTCCACAGAATCCGCAGCAACATTTCTCCCTGCTTCAGGTCACTTCTCGGTGGTGCCCCGCCATGTGAAACAGCAGGCCTGGCTGCATGATTCAATCAGCTCGGATCTCTGATTGCACAGTTGGCTATTGGGAACCCCAGCACTCTATTGTTTTGATTTTTTTTTTCCGCTTGCCCCTCTCTCAGCGCTGGCTAGACAGGTTTTTTTCACCACTGATGGGAGGGGGAGTTGAAAGTCAGGTGCCTCTAGTTTTCCCCTGTCTTTATGCAGGCTCGCTCTGATAATCTCTCCCCCAGAAAGCCTACGAGAGATTTGATGCAAATTCCCCGAAGTATGGGAAATAAGCTGAGTAACAGCACCTGTTTTATTGTTGCAATCTGTAGGGGAGTGGCTGTCGTTACTTCAGCTCACCAAGATGGTGGCCGTTGGTTTCCTTTGTGGAGTTTCTATTTTGGGGGTTAGAACTGTACCACTTCCTTCTCCATCTGAAACCCTGAACTCAGCCCAGGGCTCAGTGGGGACTCTACTGGCAGAATTCCACAGAATCTGCATCAACGTTTCTCCGTGATTATTGATCGCATCTCGGTGGTGCCCTGCTGTCTGTAGCCACTGGACGGGTCACGCAGATCAGTCAGACAGGATCTCCGGTCGCAGAGTTGGCTCATGTTTGGGACTCATTTACCGTACCTCAGTGCTAGAAATCCTTCTTCTAGGTTTCAGTGCACCCCCATTTTGCTGTAAGTTCTTAACAAGATAGTTTTTTGTCGTTCTTAGTCGTTAGTCACCTGCGCAGTGGCACGGTACAATGGGTATGATGCTCTCTATTCACGGCCCTCTTGCAATGTCAAAATATTATGATTTGTATGCACCATTCACTGAAGTTAGTTTTCAGTATTAGGAAACAAATATGTATTTCAGGTGGATGAATATTTCTGAGAATAATCTTGTGAAAAGTTAATTATAAATCCTCATACATGAATATAAATGATTTTAGGAAGTGTATAATAAGACACATATATTTCATATTTTGAAAAATCTGGAGAGTATATATATATATATATATATATATATATATATATATATATATACACACACACACACACACAAACACACACACACAGAGACATTAAAAAGTAGCAATATATATGCCAATCGAAATTCATCATTAAATATATAACATCCACTTATCCAAAAATATACATTTTACTGAAAATGGATTTATGCATAATGTTGGTCAACTAGGAAGCTCAACCATAGGTTAAATTTTCGGTTCCAACAGAGGTTAGGAGGAGTGATCTCTTCTCACAATTTTTATCTGCCATGTCAGCCACCTCAGAAGAATGTACATGTGATACCAGGTAGGATTCTATTTGTGCATATAAAAATACATGTGCTTAATAGGCTACAGAAAAGGGAGAGAGGAATTCAGATATTTGTTAATTTTAAAAACACATGGAGAACTATGTCAATAAACATTAAATATATATTTTAACTCCTACACAATATAATCCAAAAGGGATGTCCAACTACGTATCATGCCTTCTCTGAATTGCTGGTATTTGTATTCTGTTTGGGTTACTATTCTCCATCATATAAGGATTAGTAATCAGAGTCTAGTAGGGTATGGGTTAGTGTCAGAGATTCAGTATTTCGAATGGAAAATAGGAAAGTAAACCCAATGTGTTTGCAAATATGTGCTACACAAAAATCTTCCCACTCACATTAAGAACAATCCCTTGATATTACCCTCGCTGGAAGAAATACACAATTAGAGGATAAGAGTTAGAAAATCTGTGAATACATACCCGGAATGGAATATGCTCAGGAGTTCACAACCTTGGAGGTGGTAGATGACTTTCCAAAAATAAAAGACAAGGTAAACACTCCACAAACATGGAGCTCTGCAGGCCTAAAGACTTCTTGAGATACTGCCTCTGAGTTGGGACACTTGAAATGTATGTTGTTGTCAGTAGCTTTAGCATCCTATGTAGTGAGAGCATCAAAACTGGGTCAACATCTATGTGACCTGGAGGACATGGTATCTTATTTTCCAATGAAAATGAGGCAGCAGTGCTGAATTCTCACTTTGTAGGTAAACTGTGGCAACTAGGGGATAAGTGTCTCTTCGTGTGGACTGTGAAGCCATTTGGTCATACTCTACTTTTCGTGGTGATTCTTGCTGCTGCACTGGGAGTTTGGTATTTGCGTCATGAAATACAAGGAGTTCAACTGGGACACAGTGCTGGAGGGAGTTCTGTCACGTGTGGTGGGACAGAGTCTGCAGGAGAATGCACCAACCAGGCTTATGTCCAACATAGCTTGCCCCCTTGACCATATCAACCTGATTCTGAACATTGCCCAGAAACCTATCCATATAACAAGATGCCTTTTCATATAAGGGTCTGCTGGCTGCATCATGTCAGTCACAAGCCATTTGAAAGCCAACGGCCGATCCACATGAATCCACCAGAGATATTTTATCTCACACCTACCCACCTTTGCTTTAGGCCCACTACTCAGCAGGTTCCAACTTACTGGCATCTCTGTTCTACACAATTTTTTTGTGAAACCCAGTCAATCAAGGCACTTTCTGGTACACTCATGATCAGCAACAGGATCTCCAATGGTTTTCCAGTGCCACCTGGTCATGGGAATTTCAAAAATTTCATGGTATTTATCGAGCCCATTTTTCAAGGATGAAGTTGTAGGCACTGAGGGTTTCATTTAATTCAGTAACCATTAAATGGTGAGGAAGCCCATTTCAATGAACACTCTGGATAACTCTCACAGGCAAGGCTTCCCAAAGTGTTGCCAAATGGTCACATGAAGCCAGGCCCATTGAGGTCTACAATGTAAAATCCTTGCCTGTTTTGCCTCTCAACTATGGCTGCTAATTCTTTCAGAAAAAAATTATGTGATAACCTGGCTGAGATTCCCTGTGCTCTGTGGAAAGCCTTCCTGGGCACAGATCTCAGTTTCCAAGGGTGACTCTCATGCATTGCCTTCTAAAATCCCAACAAAAATCATGGCAATACTTCTCTGAGATCAGTTCCAGAACTCAGTCTCTAAGGGGAATCACACCAGAGTTCAAGACCAGGTGGAGCCAGTCATATATTTCAACAACCACACTAATAACCACAATTAAAACCAGAACACTTCCACATGGCCATCATCTTCTTCCATATAGACACTCATTTTAACCTCTGGATAGAGGTTTCCATGAGGGTCACAGCCCAAGTCAGTGTCCAAAATAAGCTCCCTTGCCCCTCATTTGCTTAAAGTTGGGGTGGCCTGAACACCTTTCTGTGAACCATGACTGATCAAATAGGCCTGCCGTTAATACTGCTCTGCTTCTCCAATTTGAGGACTACTGACTGTGGGGTTTAGAATCTTCATGTGAATTGGAATCATTGGAATCACCTATGGGCTAGCCTCTGAAGGGCTTTGAAGAACTCATTTGACCCAAAGGCACCCTATTCTCACTTGATAGAGGTCAGGAACCTTACAGAGGTAGGGAGAGACTTCATCCACAAGGACTGCTCTTTTGGCAATTTTGGTTTTGGATGAACACGTGGGATGTATAAGGTGCTGAGTATCTAACCACAGCCTCACACAGGGCCAAGAGGCTGTTTCAGAAACATCCATTTCCAATGAAATTAAGCAAAGAGCCACAGGTGATGCCCATTCATTTCCATTTGAAAACTGTTTTCTTCAGGATTCACAAATGAGTGTCCTGAGGTAAAAACCTTCCTGAAATTCAGGGCAGCAGAACAATAGGTAAGCAAAAGCCCGAAAGAAGGGTTTCTCCACTGAGACTTTCCTGGTCCCACTGATATCTGAGTTTTCTTAGATGCTCGCCATTCCCTTCAGCTATACAGTACATCACCATATCACAGAGCTTGGAGGTGGTACATATCTTGGACACAAAACCATGAGGCTATTCTGGAGAGTTTCCAGAATTCAGGAAGAAAACAGAAACTTAGTAAGAGAGCAGATGTTGCCCTTCAATAATACAAGCTGCAGTCCATTTGTAAATTGGGCAGGATGAATGTTTGGAAGCTTTCTACTAGACAGGACACATCCATTGATGCATTCTCTTTTCTAATGTCTACAACCACGGACAGAGTGGGATGCACAGACATAGAAGCACTCGCCTTGTCAAACGACTTACTGGAAACAGTCCACACCAATCCAAACAAAGAGCCTTTCCTTCCTATTCTCAGAACATGAGACAAAACCACAAACCCACACACACACACTCAAAGGCACCTCCTTTGCTCAAGTAAGTCTGTGACTATCCAGAGTGTCCTCGGAATGGTGGGCCATTGTATGTTCCCCCAAAATGGCCTGTCCTGTATCAGATCTAGTCTCCTTGGACAACACTTTGAAGTTGTTAGGAGCCATGGGTGAGCCACTACCTGATTTCCCAGGAAAAGCTCCTCTTCAGAGCTTTCCTGTCATTTGGCCATCGTCACATCAGTAGGTACTAAGAAAGACTGACTCTGTTCTTGATAAATCAAAACAAGTGAGACCACTGGGACTGGGACTGTGACTGGCTCTTGGTGCCTGTCTTCCAGGATCAAACGTCCAGAGAGTTCCATCACCAAGGCAGTGAGGTGAGGTCATTTCCTTCAGGAACTGAATGAGGTCACTGACTTTGCAACCACTTTGTCCTAAAAGTTACATCTAAAAGTCCCATGAGATGGAGGCTGTCCCTACTTCCTGTCACACTTTCACAGTTAGAATGGTATACCAACCATAGGTACCTGGGAACAGCTCTCCACACAGGCCTGGTTTGTTCCATCTTCTCTACATTAAGAAGGTAGAGGCTGATTGAGACACATCCCTTCATCCTGACCAGATAGTTTGCCATGGAAGATGTCTTTTGCTCTCTCAGGTCCTTCATAGCTTCCTTCATCATCTCAGGGGATCATTTCTGCATATACCTTTGATGTCCTCAGCAGGTGGAAGATCCCCTACATTCCTGTATTGTAAGACCAACTCTGTCCCTCCTCTTCTGTAAAGTTAGATTGAGGGAAAAGTGTTTGTTTAGGGTTAATAACATGTTTGATTTGCGTTAGGAATCTTTCTGCCGGATGAATAATGGTATTGGGAGCCTGTGATATTTACAAAAATATATAGGTAAAATATAAGTATAAAAACAGAAATCTAGGTAAGATTGGAAGCCAGAAGGGAACTGGGCCCTTGAGTGGGATACTTAGGTTTGAATTATGTTCTGCACATGTGTCTCAGATAAATTGATATACAATGTCATAGGACCTTATACCTTGGATAATTGATTGTCGAAGAGAACATCGAGTCAAAAAACTATAGTCAGTAGCATTAGGAAGATAGTCAGTAGGTTTAGAAAGAAGAGTGAGTATAGGATTTGGACCAAAAGTTCTTTAGCAATAGGGTTTCGGGTAGAGAGTGAATGTAAATGTCAGCATATGTGAAGTGTCAGTCACAATGATGAACTGGGGGAAATATGTATGAAAGCAGGTATCAATAAAGATATTACGAAATCAGGAAAAGTATGAAGTGAGTGATAGGATTAGACATTTTCAACATGTTTGAGGTTGAATATATAATCTTAGGAAGAAACAAATATGTAGTCACCAATTGGATTTACATTTGAGAGCATTAGGCAACCTGGACATGGTTCTTTTTAGTAATCCACGCTCCCTTGGCATTTAGGCTTTGATACAATCATGAGTGTGACCTTCGCTTTTTGTGTCCAGAATATTCCTGTGATGAAATCTATATATAGATAAGGTGACATGAGTATTTCTTCCACCATTTCTGGGAGCAATATTTTGAAGACGTATAAATTAGTATTGAAGGGACAAAGAGGAGTACACTGTATCTATGAATATAGAGATAATGCATTAATAGACAATACTGTGAATAAAAAACATAACTGGTTCCAACTTTAAATAATGGATTGAATTGAATCGTGAACATATAGAGGAAATCTTATATTGATATACAATTTTTCATTCCAACCAGTTATACATCTAATGTTAATATTAATGTTATGGTTCATCATGAAGAGTGTGTGAGTTTAGCTTCGAAATTGATTATGGAAATTGAAAATAATGTATTTGGAAAGAAGACCCATGAAAAGATGAATCAAGTAACATGGAGGAATACATGTGTTCTGAAGCAAGAAGTGTTTGAAAGTGAAACAAATTCCTATATGTTTGAAAGTGAAATATATTCCTATATATTTCATCCACAAGTGAACTTGTGGATGAAATACATATCCTATGATGTGCAAAAACTGAAGAAATAGTAATGTACCAGTGTTGGATTAAAATGAAGGTCAATATAGACATCATGTCCCATTGGAATCTACTGGCATTGATGTTAAACTGGGTCAGTTACTGTAGAAATATTAGGATTTGTAAACACCATTGATTGAAGTTAGTTTTCAGTACTGGGAAACAAATATGTATTTCAGGTGGATGAATATTTCTGAGAATTATCTTCTGAAAAGTTGATTATAAATCCATATACATGAACATGAATGAATTTACAGAGTGTGTATAAGACACATATATTTCATATTTTGAGAAATCTGGAGATATATATATATATATATATATATATATATATATATATATATATATATATATATATATATATATTTAAATAAACACAAATATACATTAAAAAGTATCAATAAATACATGCTAATCATAATTCATCATGTAATATACATCATCCACAGATGCAAAAATATTTATTATACTGAACATGGATTTATGTATAATATTGTTCTACTGGGAAGCTCACACATAGTTTGAATTTTCAGTTCCCACAGGGTTTAGGAGGACTGATCTCTTCTCACAATTTGTATCTGCCAATTCAGCCAACTCATGAAAATGTACGTGTGATACCAGGTAGGATTCTCTATGTGCATATAAAAATACATGTGCTGAGTAGGCTACAGAGAAAGGGAGACATATTAACATATTTGTGAACTTTAAAAACACATGGAGGACTATTTCAATTAAAAATTGAGTAGATTTATAACACCTACCCTTAATCATGCAAAAGGGAAGTCCAACTGTACACCATGTCTCCACTGAACTGCTTGTATTTTCATTCTGTTTGGGTATTATTCTCCATCATATTAGGATTAGTAGTCAGAGTATAGTAGGGTATGAGTTACTGTCAGGGATTCAGTATTTCAAATGGAAAATTGGAAAATGGATCAATGTGTATGCAAATTAGTGTTACACAAAAATTTTCCCAGTCTCATTTAGGACAATAACTTTACATTATTTTCACCCCAAGTAAGACACAATTAGAGGAGTTAGAAAATCTTTGAATTCATACCTGAAATGAAAACTGCTCCGGATTTCACAACCTTGGAGATGGTAGAGGAGTTTCCAAAAGTAAGGGACTATGTAAATACTCCACAAACATGAAGATTTGCCAGCCTAAAGACTCTGCAGAAACTGCCTCTAAGATGGACAGTTGAAATATATGTTGTTTTCAGGAGCTTTAGCTTTTTTTCTAGTAAGACCATCAAAGCTGTTTATGCATCTCTGTGACCTTGAGCACATGGTTTATAATTTTCCAATTAACATGAAGCAGCAGTGCTGAATTCTCTCTTTGTAGGTAAACTATGGCCACTGGGGTCTATGTGTCTCCCCATGTGGACTGTGAAGCCATTTCATCATCCTCCACTTTTTATAATGTCTCCTGCTGCACTCAGAGTTTTGTATTTGTTTCATGAAATACAAGGAGTTAAACTTGACCACAGTTCTGGAGGGAGTTCTGTCACATGTGGTGGGTCAGGGTCTGCAGGAGAATGCACCAACAGGGCTTGTATACCACATAGGTTGCCTCCGTGACCATAGCAACCTGATTCTGAACATTGCCCTTAAACCTCTCCATATAACATGATGCGTTTACATACAATGTTCTGCTGGCTGCACCATGTCAGTCACAAGCCATTTGGAAGACAATGGCAGATCCACATGACCCCACCACAGATGTTTTATCACACACTTAATCACCTCTGCTCTAGGCCCACTATTCTACAGGCTCCAAATTACTGGCATCTCTGTTCTACACCATATTCATGAAAACCAGTTAATCAAGGCACTGTCTGGTACACTCATGATCAGCAACAGGACATCCAAAGGTTCTTCAGTGCCACCTGGTCATTGGAATTTTAAAAATTTCATGGTATTTATCTAGCCAATTTTCAAGGATAAAGTTGGAGGCACTGTTTATTTCAATTCATTCAGGAATTATTCAATGTTGAGGAAGATCATTTCAATGAAAGCTCTGGAGAACTCTCACAGGCAAGGCTTCCCAGAGCATGGCCAAAAGGTCACATGAAGCCACGCCCATTGAGGTCTACAATTGAGGTCCATGTGTGTTTTGACTATCAAATATGGCTGCCAAGTCTTTCAGAATTAAATCATGTGATATCCTGTCTGAGATTCCCAGTGCTCTGTGGAAAGCCACCGTGGGCATAGATCTCAGTTTCCAAGGGCGACTCTCATGCGTGGCCTCTTAAAATCCCCACACAATTTATGGCAATTCTTCCTTGATGTGTGTTCCAGAACTCAGTCTCTAAGGGGAATGACACCAGAGTTCAAGCCCAGGTGGATCCAGTCATCTCTTCCAACTGCCGCAAGAATGACCACAATTAAAACCAAAATACACCCACATGGCCCTCATCTTCTTAAATATAGACATTCATCATAACCTCTGGCTGGAGGTTACCATGTGGAATGCATCCCAAGAGAGTGTCCAAAATAATGTTGCTTGCCCCTCATTTGCCTAAAGTCAGGGTGACATGGACACCCTTCCTGTGAACCAGGAGTGATCAAATAGGCCTGCCATTAATACTGCTCTCCTTCTCCAATTTCAGGCCTACTGACTCTCAGGTATAGATTCTTTATGTGATTTGGAGTCTTGAGAAAACACAAGCACCTCTGCAGGGCTTTGAAGAACTCATTTGACCTAAAGGATTCCTATTCACACTTGATGGAGGTAAAGAACCTAACAGAGGAATGCAAGAGACTCATCCACAATGACTAATTTTTTTGCCATTTTGGTTTTGATTGCACACATGGAATCTATCTTTAGATCTATCATGTGCTGAGAATCTAAGCCACAACCTCACAGAGGCCCAAGAGGCTGATTCGGACACATCCCTTTACAAAGCAATTAAGCAAAGAGCAACATGTTATGCCCATTTATTTCCATTTGAAAACAGTTTTCTTCAGGCTTCACAAAGGGGTGGCCTGAGGCAAAGACCTTCTTGACATTCAGGGCAACATAACCATAAGTATGCAAATAAACCAAAGCAGGGTCTCTCCACTGAGAGTTTACTGGTCACACAGTTATTTGAGTTTTCTAAGATGTTTCCATTCCCTACAGCTATCAAGTACATGGCCATGTCACAGAGCTTGGAGGTGGTACATATCTTGGACTCAAAACCATGGGCCTATTCTTGAGATTTGCCGGAATTCAGGAAGAAAACAGGAACTTAGAAAGTTAGTAGGTGTTTCCCATGCATAATGCGAGCCACAGTCCATTCCTAAATCGGGCAGAAAGAATGCTGGGAAGCATTCTACTAGACAGGACACATCCTTGATGCATTGTCTTTTCTAATGTCTACAACCACGGACAGAGTGGGAAACACAGACATAGAAGCACTCGCCTTGTCAAACGACTTACTAGAAACAGTCCACTCCAATCCAAACAAACCGCCTTTCCTACCTATTCTCAAAACATTAGACAAAACCACAAACTCACACCCACACCCACAAAGGCACCTCCTTAACTCAAGTAGGTCTGTGAATATCCAGAGTGTCCTCTGACTGGTGGACATACTATATTCCCCTGAAATGGCCTGACCTGTGTCAGATCTGGTCTCCTTGGCTAACTCTGTGAAGGTGTCAGGAGCCAGAGGTGAGCCACTACCTGCTTTCTCAGAAACGGTTCCTCTTCAGAGCTTTCCTGGCATTTGGCCATCCTCACATCAGTAGTTACCAAGAAAGACTGACTCTGTCTTTGGTAAATCCAAACAAGTGTGACCACTGGGACTGGGACTGAGACTGGCTATGGGTGACTGGCTTCATGAATCCCAAGTTCAGAGATTTTAATCACCAAGGAAGTGAGGTGAGGTCACTTCCTTCAGGAACTCAATGAGGTTACTGCCTTGGCAATCACTTTGTCCTACCAGTGGCTTCCAAGTGTCACATGAGAAGGAGGCTGCCCCTACTTCCTGTTACACTTTCACAAGTTAGAATGGTATATCAATAATAGGCGCCCTGGAACAGCTACCCACACAGGCTGGGTTTGGTCCATTTTCTCTACATTAAGAAGAGAGAGGCTGATTCAGACAGAACCCTTCATCCTGACCAGGTTGTTTGCCATTGAAGATGACTTTTGCTCTCTCAGGTCCTTTATAGCTGCCTTCATTTTCTTCAGGGATCATTTATGCATGTACCTTTGAGGTTTTCATCAGGTGAAATATCTCATACATTCCTGTGTTTTAAGACCAACTCTATCCCTGCTCTTCCGTAAAGTTAGATTGATGGAACAGTGAATGGTTAAGGTTAACAACATGTTTGATTTGGGTTAGAAATCATTCTGCTGGATGAATGATGGTATTTGGAACCTAAAATATTTAAAAGAATATAGAGGTGAAATATAATTATAAAAACAGAAATCTAGGTAAGATTCGAAGCCCAGAATGGCATTGGGACCTTGACTGGGATAATTAGCATTGAATTACTTTCTGCACAGATGTCTAAAATAAATCTATAATCAATGGCATAGGATCTTCTACCTTGGATGATTGAATGTACAAGAGAACATCCAGTCAAACAGGGATAGTCGGTAGGATTAGGAAGATAGTCGGTAGGTATAGGAAGAAGAGTGAGTATAGTATTTGGAACAAAAGTTCTTTAGCAATAGGGTTTTGGTTAAGAGTGAATATGTTTGTCAGCACATTTGAAGAGTCAATCACAATGATGAACTTGGGAAATATGTAGGAAAGCAGATATCAATAGAGACATTACAAAATCAGGCAAACTATAAAGTGATAGGATTAGACTTTTTCAAAGGGTTCAGGTTGAATATATAATCTTAGGAAGAAACACATATGTAGTCAGGAATAGGATTGACATTTGAGAGAATTAGGCAATGTGGACATGGATGTTTTTAGTAATCCATGCTCACTTTCCATTTAGGCTTTGGTACAATAATAAGTGTGACCTTTGCATTTGGTGTCCAGAATATTACTGTAATAAAATGTATATGTAGATCAGGTGAAATGAGTATTTCTTCCACCATTTCTGGGAGCAATATTGTGAAGACAAATAAATTAGTATTGGGGGTACAAAGAGGTGTACGCTGTGTCTATGAATATAGAGATAATGCATAAATAGATCATACTGGGAAAAAATATAACTTGTTCCACTTAAATAATGGATTGAATTGATATCTGAAAATATATAGGAAATCTTATATTGATATACAATCATTCATTCCAAAGAGTTATACATCTAATGGTAATCTTAGAGTTATGGTTTATAATGAAGGGTGTGTGAGTTTTGTTTCAAAAGTGATTACGGAAATAGAAAATAATGTGTTTGGAAAGAAGTCTCATGAGAAGACCAGTCAAGAAACATGGAGGAATACATGTGTTCTGAAGCAGAAAGTGATTGAAAGTGAAACAAATGCCTATAAACTTCCTAACTTGTGGAATAAATATATATCCTATTATGTGCATAAACTGAAGAAATAGTAATGTAACAGTGTTGAATAAAAATGAACTTCAAAATACACATCATATTCCATAGGAATCTACTTGCATTGATGTAAAACTAGGTCAGTTACTATAGAAGTGAAAATTGGAAAATAAATCCAATCTGGAATGGGAAATTCTCAGGAGTTCACAACCTTGGATGTGGTGGAGGAGTTTCACAAAGTAAGGGACATTGTAAAGACAACCCAAACATGGAGCTCTGCTGGCCTAAAGACTTCTTGAGAAACTGGCTTTGAGGTTGGGCACTTAAATTTATATTGTTGTCCGGAGCTATAGCTTCTTTGTAGTGAGACCTTCAAAGCTGGGTGTGCATCTATGTGACCTGGAGGACATGGTATCTTATTTAATAATGAACATATGGCAGCAGTACTGAATTCCCTGTTTGTAGGTAATCTGTGGCCAATGGGGGCAAAGTGTCTCCCCATGTGGACTGTGAAGCCATTTGTTCATCCTCCATTTTCGTGGTGTTTCTTGCTGCTGACCTGGGAGTTTGGTATTTGCTTAACGAAATACAAGGAGTTCAACGGGGACAAGTGCTGGTGGCTACCCCTACTTCATGTGACACTTTTACAAGTTAGAATGGTATATCAACCATAGGCACCCAGGAACAGCTCTCCACACAGGCCTTGTTTGGTCCTTCATATCTGCCTACATCTTCTCCAGGGGTCATATCTGCATGGACCTTTGAGGTTCTCAGCAGGTGGAAGATCCCCTATATTCCTGTATTGTAAGACCAACTCTGTCCCGCTCTTCTGTAAAGTTAGATTGAGGGAACAGTGTATGGTTTGCATTAATAACAGGTTCAATTTGGGTTAGGAATTATTCTGAGGGATGAATAATGATATTGGGAATCTGCTATATTTATAAGAACATAGAGGTGAAATATATGTATGAAAACAGAAATCTAGGTAAGATTTGAAGCCAAGAAGGGAATTGGGCCCTTGATTGGGATACTTAGCATTGAATTACCTTCAGTAGAGTTTTCTTGGATAAATCAATATACAATGTCATAAGACTTTGTACCTTGGATGATTGAATTTAGAAGGGAACACCAACTCCAAAAGGGATAGTCGGTAAGATTAGGAAGATAATCGGTAGTTTTCGGAAGAAGTGTGAGTATAGAATTTGGAAAAAAAAAATCTTTAGCAACAGGGTTTCGATTAGAGAGTGAATGCCAATGTCAGCACATGTGAAGAGTCAGTCCCAAAGATGAACTAGGGAAAAAATGTAGGAAAGCAAATATCAAGGAAGACAATAGGAAATTAGGCAAAGTACAAAGTGAGTGTTAGGATTAGACATTTTCAACAGGATTGAGTTTGAATATATAATCTTAGGAAGAAACAAATATGTAGTCACCAAAGAATGATATTTGAGAGCATTAGGCAACATGGACATGGATGTTTTTAGTAATCCGTGTTCACTTTCCATTTAGGCTTTGTAAAATCATAAGTGTGACCTTTGCAGTTTTGTCCAGAATATTACTGTGATAAAATGTATATGTAGATCAGGTGACATGAGTATTTCTTCAACCATTTCCGGGAGTAATATTGAGAAGACGTATAAATTAGTATTGGGGGTACAAAGAGGTGTACGCTGTGTCTGTGAATATAGAGATAATGCATGAGTAGACCATACTGTGAATAAATAATATAACTGGTTCCACTTTAAATAATTCATTTAATTGATATCTGAAAATATACAGGAAATCTAATATTGATATACAATCATTCATTCCAACCAGTTATACATCTAATGGTAATATTAGGTTATGGTTTATCATGAAGGGTGTGTGAGATTTTCTTCAAAAGGATTATGGAAATCGAAAATAATGTGTTTGGAAAGAAGTCTCAAAAAATTCCAGTCAAGAAACCTGGATGAATACATGTGTTCTAAAGCAGGAAGGGATTTAAAGTGAACCAAATGCCTCTAAATTTGTGAACTTGTGGATGAAATATATATGCTATGATGGGCTAAACGTGAAGAAATAGTAATGTAGCAGTGTTGAATAGAAATGAAGTTCAAAATAGACATCTTGTCCCATAGTAATCTACTTGCATTGATGTTAAACTGGGTCAGTTAATGTAGAAATGTTAGGATTTGTATGAACCATTAACTGAAGTCAGATTTCAGTAATGGGAAACAAATATGTATTCCAGGTGGAGGAATATTTCTGAGAATAATCTTCTGAAAAGTTGATTAGAAATCCACATACATGAACATGAATGAATTTAGGGAGTGTATATAATACACATATATTTAAAATTTAAAAAAATTGGAGAGTCACACACACACACACAGAGACATTAAAAAGTAGCAATATATATGCCAATCGCATTTCATCATGAAATATATATAATCCACATATCGAAAAATATTCATTTTGCTTAACATGGATTCATGTATAATGTTGTTCTACTAGGAAGCTGACATAGGTTGAATTTTCAGTTCCAACAGCGTTTAGGAGGAATGATCTCTTCTCACAATTTTTATCTTCCAAGTCAGTATCCTCAAAAGAAATTATGTGTGATACCAGGTAGGATTCTATATGTGCGTATAAAAATACATGTGCTGAATAGGCTACAGAGAAAAGGAGACAGGAAGTCACATATTTGTTACCTTTAAAAATACATGTAGAACTATTTCAATTAAAAATTGACTATTTTTATAATACCTACCCTTTATCATGCAAAAGGCAAGACCTAGTATACACCATGCCTCCTCTGAACTGCTTGTATTTCTATACTCTTTGGGTTATTTTTCTTCACCATATTAGGATTAATCGTCAAAGTCTAGTAGGGTATGGGTTAGTGTCAGGTATTCAGTATTTTGAATGGAAAATAGGAAAATGAATCCAATGTGTACGCAAACATATGCTACGCAAAAATCTTCCAACTCTCATCAAGAACAATGCCTTGTCATTACCTTCGACCCTAGTAAAACACAATTAGAGGAGAAGAGTTAGAAAATCTGTGAATTCATATGTGGAATAAAATATGCTCAGTAGTTCAAAAAATTGGAGGTGTTAAAGGAGTTTCCAAAAGTAAGGGAAAGGTTAAACAGTCCACACATATGGAGCTCTGCTGGCCTAAAGACTTCTTGAGAAAGTCTCTCTGAGGTTGGGCACTTGAAATATATTTTGTTGTAAGGAGCTTTAGCTTCCTTTGTAGTGAGACCTTCAAAGATGGGTCTGCATCTATGTGACCTGGAGGACATGGTTTCTTATTTTCCAATGAACATGAGACCACAGTGCTGAATTCTCTCTTCCTAAGTAAACTGTGGACACTGGAACCTAAGTGTCTCCCCGTTTGAACTGTCAAGCCATTTGGTCATCCTCCACTTTTCGTGGGTTTCTTGCTGCTGCACTGGGAGTTTGGTATTTGCATCACGAAATACAAGGAGTTCAACTGGGACACAGTGCTGGAGAGAGTTGTGTCACGTGTGTATGGTCAGGGTCTGCAGGAGAATGCACCATCCAATCTTCTATTTCTCATAGTTTGCCCCTGTGTCCATAGCAACCTGATTCTGAAGATTTACCTGAAACCAAACCATATAACAATTTGCCTTTACATATAAGGGTCTGCTGGCTGCACCTTGTGAGTCAAAAGCCCTTCTATATAAATGCCACATTTTTAATCCATTCATCTATTGAAGGGAATCTAGGTTGGTTCCACAGTCTTGCCATTGTGAATTGTGCTGCTATGAACATCGATTTATCAGTATCTCTGTAGCATGCTCTTTTTAGGTGTTTAGGGAATAGACCGAGAAGGGGAATAGGTCAAATGGTGGTTCCATTCCCAGCTTTCCAAGAAATCTCCATACTGCTTTCCAAATTGGCTGCACTAATTTGCAGTCCCACCAGCAATGTACAGGTGTGCCCTTTTCCCCACATCCTCGACAGCACATGTTGTCGTTTGACTTCATAATGGCTGCCAATCTTACTGCAGTGAGATGGTATCTTAGGGTGGGTTTGTTTTGCTTTTCTCTGACTGCTAGAGATGGTGAGCATTTTTTCATGTACTTATTGATTGATTGTATGTCCTCCTCTGAGAAGTGTCTGTTCAGGTCTTTGGCCCATTTGTTGATTGGGTTATTCATTTTCTTATTGTTTAATTTTTTTGAGTTCTTTGTATACTCTTGATATTAGGGCTCTATCTGAAGTGTGAGGAGTAAAGATTTGTTCCAAGGATGTAGGCTCCCTATTTACCTCTCTTATTGTTTCTTTTGCTGAGAAAAATCTATTTAGTTTGCGTAAGTCCCATTTGTTGATTCTAGTGATTAACTCTTGTGCTATGGGTGTCCTATTGAGAAATTTGGAGCCCGACCCCACAGTATGTAGATTGTGGCAAAAGTTTTCTTCTACCAGATGCAGTGTCTCTGATTTGATATCAACCTCCTAGATCTATTTTGAGGTAACTCTTGTACATGGCGAGAGGAGGGGATTCAGTTTTATTTTGTTACATATGGAATTCCAGTTTTCCCAGCACCATTTGTTGAAGATGCTATCCTTCCTCCATTGCATGCTTTTAACCCCTTTATCAAATATAAGATAGTTGTAGTTTTGTGGATTGGTTTCTGTGTCCTCTATTCTGTACCACTGGTGCACCCACCTGTTTTGGCACCAGTACCATGCTATTTTTGTTACTATTGATCTGTAGTATAGTTTGAGGTCTGGTATCGGTATACTGCCTGATTCACACTTCCTGCTTAGAGCTGTTTTTGCTATTCTGGGTCTTTTATTTTTCCATATGAATTTCATAATTGTTTTATCTATTTCTACAAGAAATGACCTTGGGATTTTAATTGGCATTGCATTAAACCTATAGAGAACTTTTGGTAATATTGTCATTTTGATGATGTTAGTTATGCTTATCCATGAACAGGGTATATTTTTCCATCTTCTAAGATTTTCTTCTATTTCTCTCTTTAGGGTTCTGTAGTTTTCATTGTATAAGTCTTTCACCTCTTTTGTTAGGTTGACTCCCAAGTATTTTATTTATTTTTTTGAGGATATTGTGAATGGAGTGATTGTCCTCATTTCCATTTCAGAGGATTTGTCGCTGATATACAAAAATGCCTTTGATTTATGCGTGGTGATTTAATATCCTGCCACTTTGCTGAATTCATTTATTACCTCTAATAATTTCTTTGTAGACCCTTTTGGGTCTGCTAGGTATAGAATCATGTCTTTTGCAAATAGCGATAATTTGAGTTCTTCTCTTCCTATTTTTATGCCTTTAATTTCTTTAGCCTTTCTAATTGCTCTGGCCAGTGTTTCGAGAACTATGTTGAACAGAAGGGGTTAGAGAGGGCATCATTGTTTTCCTCCAGATTTTAGGGGGAATGCCTTCAATTGTTCTCCATTCAGAATGATGCTAGCCTGAGTCTTAGCATAGATTGCTTTTACAATATTGAGGTATGATCCTGTTATCCCTAGTTTTTCTAGAGTTTTGAACGTAAAGTGATGCTGTACCTTGTCGAATGCTTTTTCCGCATCTCTCGAGATGATCATATGGTTCTTATTTTTAAGTCTATTGATGTGATGAATAACATTTATTGATTTCTGTATATTGTACCAGCCTTGCATCCCAGGAATGAATCCTACTTGATCATGGTGCACATTTTTTTATATATATATATGATTTTGTGTCTGATTCACCAGAATTTTTTTGAGGATTTTTGCATTTTTCCTGAAATAGCTTGAAAAGTATTGGTTTTTGTTTTTCTTTAAAGGTTTTTTAAAACTATGCTCTATACCCATCCGGTCCTGGGCTTTTCTTAGTTGGTAGTATTTTGATGGTTTCTTCTATTTCCTCAATTGATATTAGACTGTTTAGGTTGTCTATATCCTCCTGACTCAATCTGGGCACATCATATGACTTAAGAAATTTATCAATGCCTTCACTATATTCTATTTTATTGGAGTATATTGATTCAAAATAATTTCTGATTTTCTTCTGTATTTCTGAAGTGTCTCTTGTTATATTTCCTTTTTCATTTCATATGGTAGTAATTTGAGTTCTCTCTCTTCTTCTCTTTGTTAGCATGGCTAAGGGTCTGTCGATTTTATTTATTTTTTCAAAAAACCAATGTATTGTTTTGTCAATTTTTTCAATTGTTTCTTTTGTTTCGATTTCATTAATTTCTGCTCTGATTTTAATTATTTCTTGCCTTCTACTTCTTTTGCTGTTGTTTGCTCTTGTTTTTCTAAGATTTTGAGATGACGTTTGAGATCATTTATTTGTTGGTTTTTTCTTTTTCTAAGGAATGGACTCCAAGCAATGAATTTTCCTCTTAGAACTGCTTTCAATGTGTCTCATAGATTCCGATATATTGTGTCTGTGTTTTCATTTACCTCTAAGAATTTTTTAATTTCCTCTTTGATGTCTTCAATAACCCATTGATCATTCAGAAACCTATTGTTCATTCTCCAAGTGATGAATGATTTTTCCTTCCTTCTTATATCATTGATTTTTAGTTTCATTCCATTATGATCAGATAAAATGCATGGTATTATCTCTACTCCTTTTTATTGTCTAAGAGTTGCCCTGTGACATAATATATGATGTATTTTTGAGAAGGATCCATGTTCTGCTGAGAAAAAAGTGTAACTTCTTGATGATGTGTTGTACATTCTATATATGTCAATTAAGTCTAGGTTATTAATTGTGTTATTGAGTTCTATAGTTTTCTTATTCAACTTTTGTTTGGAAGATCTGTCCAGTGGTGAGAGAGGTGTGTTCATGTCTCTCATGATTACTGTATTGTGGTCTATTAGACTCTTGAAATTGAGAAGAGTTTGTTTGATGAACAAAGCTGCACCATTGTTTGGGGCATATATATTTATGATTGTTACGTCTTGTTGGCGTATGGTTTTCTTGAGTAGTATGTAGTGTCCTTCTTTATCCCTTTTGATTAACTTTGGCTTGAAATCTATTTTATTTGATATGAGTATGGACACTCCTGCTTGTTTCCAACGTTCATAAGAGTGATATGATTTTTCCAAGTATCACCTTGAGTCTATGTATGTCTTTTCCTGTAAAATGCGTCTCCTGTAGGCACCATTTTGTTGGTTCTTGTTTTGTGATCCATTCTACTAGCCTGTGTCTCTTAATTGGTGAGTTTAAGCCATTAAGATTTTTGGTTATTATTTAGATATGGGTTGTTCTTCCAGCCATATTTGTTTATTTATGTTACTAAACATAGTTTGATTTCCTCTTTGATTATTTTCCCCCCTTTAATGTCCTACCTTCCACTGTTGGTTTTCATTGATATTTTCCATTTCCACTTCCTGTAATGTTGTGCCGAGGATGTTTTGAAGAGATGGTTTTCTAGCTGCAAATTCTTTTCACTTTTGTTTATTGTGGAAGGTTTTAATTTCATCTTCCATCTGAAGCTTAATTTCACTGGATACATGATTATTGGTTGGAACCCATTTTCTTTCAGTGTTTGAAATATGTTATTAAAGGATCTTCTAGCTTTCAGAGTCTGTGTTGAAAGATCAGCTGTTATCCTGGTTGGTTTACCACTAACTATAATCTGCTTCCTTTCTCTTGTAGCTTTTAAAATTCTCTCCTTATTCTGTATGTTGGGTATCTTCATTATCATGTGTCTAGGTGTGGATCTCTTATGATATTGCACGTTCGGCGTCCTGTAGACTTTTAGGATTTGGGATTTTGTCTCATTCTTCAAGTCTAGGAATTTTTCTCCTATTATTTCATTGAATAGATTGCTCACTCCTTTGGTTTGGACCTCTATACTTTCCTGTATCCCAATGACTCTTATGTTTGGTCTCTTTATGTTATCCCATATTTCTTGCACTTTTGCTCATGGTTTCTTAACAGTCTTGCTGAGCTGTATATGTTCTTTTTGAGTTGAAATACTTTGTCTTCATTGTCTGATGTTCTATCTTCTAAGTATTCTGCTCTAATGGTAGTATTCTCAATTGAGTTTTTAAGATGGTTCATTACTTCCTGCATTTCTAAGATTTCAGTTTGTTTGTTTTTTATAACCTCTATCTCACTATATAGTTGATCTTTGCTACTTGGATTTTTTTATGTAATTCATTGTCGAAGTGATCTTTCATTGTCTGATTTTTGCTGTCTAATGTCTTCCTTGAGATTACAGATCACATGAAGCATGTATATCCTGAATTCTTTATCTGACATTCCATATGCTGCATCTATTACCTCTTCTAAATTTGAGTTGACCTGCATTGCTTGTGGTCCTTTCTTTTCTTGTCTTTTCATACAGCTTGCGTTTCTTTCTGCTTGGTGAAACTGTTGTGTTTTTGAAATTTTCCCCCTATATATTTATATTGCTCTTGTATAGTGGAAAAGTCTCCATTGCAGGTGCGGTTGGCGGCTGTGATGCTCCTCCAATTGGGGTGTTCTGTCTACCATTCTGACTGGCCCCTGGGCCTGTTCTGCCAGTCGGTCGTACGTCTGCCTACCTTGCAGGCATGGGTGTGCTCTGCCCCTACTCCAATTGGGGTGACGTGACTACCATGCCGGTGGGTCGCTGGGCCTGTTCCAGGCACAGGTGGCAGCTCTGCTCTGCACCTCTGGCTTGATGACTAAGTGAGAGAGACTCGGATGTTTGTGACTCACTTTCTTTACCAGGAGACCAACTATTTCTCTCGCCGCTGGTATAGATGAAGTTATCTCCTCCACCGCTTTGTGATCACATCAGATCTCTGCCATGTTGGTATCCCATGTGAATGGCAGCATTTCTTTCCCTTTGTCGGGTGACCAAAGCAATGAGTGAGTCCTGACCGGCCCTCACAAGCCCCGTCTCAATCCTGTTGCCACTGTCTATGAAGGCTCAGTTGGCATTTACCTTTACAATATTCAGCAGGACCCAGACCAAGAAACAGTTTCTGCAGGTTTTTTAGCCCTGGGCCAGAGCAGTTCCGGGACCCGGAATTCAGCCGCTCCGGGCTCGGTGTATGTTCTGATAGGAGCAGGATCCAAGAAGCAATTTTCGTGGGTTCTTCAGCACTGACCCTGAGTAATTTGTCTGCAAGATGAAGGCGAATGGCAGCCTGAAATTACCTATTCTGTATCTGAATGAGCTGTGATGAGTCGACAACAGGGATGGTGACGTCAGCTCTCCAAGATGGTGACCGCTATCTTCCTCTGTGGTCTCACCGGTGTGGAAAACCGAATTGGACCGCTTCCTTCCCCCGTTTCAAACCCACAACTCAACACTGAGCACAGTGATTGCACAGCTGGCAGGAGCCCGCATAATCCACAGGGCTATATCTTTGCGTTGCTCTCTCGTCGTTTCCCAGCGCGCATTGCAGACACTAGCCGTGGGGTGATTTGCTGAATAAGCAGCGTGACCCTCCGTGAGGACAAATCGCTGGCGTTTGAGCCCCCATAGCTGGTTCTTGTGCAATGGAAATCCTTCCTGTAGGTTTTGGAGCACACCAATTTTCCTGGAAATTTCTAACAAGATAGATTTTAGCCGTTCTAACTTGTCCTTCTCCTGCAATGTGAGGCGGTACACGGGGGTAATGAACTCCCATCACTGCCATAATATGATCCCCTGAAGTTAGTTTTCAGTACTAGGAAACAAACATGTATTTCAGGTGGATGAATATTTCTGAGAATAATCTTCTCAAACGTTGATTATAAATCCAAATACATGAATATGAATGAATTTAGTTAGTGTATAATAAGACACATATATTTTATATTTTGAATAATCAGCAGAGTGAATATATATATATATAAATATATATATATATATATATAATATATATATAATATATATATAATACTGCCGCAGTCTCTGGCTGGGCACAAATCACGAGTCTCCACACAGCTTGTAGATTCAAACAGCAATTCTTTATTCCCGAACTCACACCGGCCGTCTACAAACACGCTCTGGGGGAATCCATGTTCTCTGTCCAAATCCCCTCTCTCAAATCCACTCCTGCCTAAATCCACCCGCATGGGCTTCTGTCTCTCAAAATATACTGTCTGACCTAAGCACTCAAGAGGAACTCAGCAGCAGGATACGCCCTATTCTAAAGGGGGAACACCCTACTCTCCTATTATGCTAAACTTCGCTATTCTAAAGGGGGAACACCCTACTCTCCTATTATGCTAAACTTCCCTATTCTAAAGGGGGAACACCCTAAACACGGATCCTGCCCTGGTCCTTGAGCAAGGTCACCTTTCAGAAGTCCTTCCACTAGACAGCATGGGAGTAAGCTGGCAAGGAATTTGTCATACCTACTTGGCTGATGGCTCCCAGCATCTCCCCCCTTCTGATTAATTAAACAACAAGTAATGTGGCTTAAGGACCGTGCCTGGTAGGTTGTCCAGTTCAACATATGGCTCTTACCCGTCATCGGAAAACTGACCTTTAGGTAACTGACCTTTAGGCGTCAGCCTCCTGTCTTAGGTTGATACCATTGCAACTGGATCATACCCGTCACTGACTACCGGTCCAGCATACAGCCATACTTGTGGATAGGTCTATGCACCAGTGGGGGGGTGAGGTTCTTTGCCTCACCTCTGTTGGCCCCCAAATTTGGCCTTGGTGCCAGTGGGGGAGTGAGGTTAATGTGGCTTAAGGACCGCGCCTGGTAGGTTGTCCAATTCAACATATGGTTCTTACCCGTCATGGGAAAACTGACCTTTAGGCAACTGACCTTTAGGCGTCAGCCTCCTGTCTTAGGTTGATACCATTGCAATTGGATCATACCCGTCACTGACTGCCGGTCCAACATATAGCCATTGGCCCCCAAATTTAGACCATCGCTAGCAGAAGGGAGGAGGATACAGAAATGCCACGACACCAAGCCAATTGACAGTTCCTTTGGAAAAATTGCATCATTGGTGACACCATCAGCAAAGATCACTGGTGACACCATCAGCAAAGATATGCCAGCATTACCACAATTTGCTGCACTAAACGTAGTTACATAGTCCAGGCAAGTTCTCTAAGCAGTTCAAAGGGGAGGAATCTATCAATCTGTCCGTCTCTTCCCAAAGTCCGTTTCCTCCCAAAGTAAGTTGACTTCTTGATTGAGCATACTTGTTGAGTTATATTCATTGGGATGAAGATAGGAATTCTGGCAATGATGCTAAAAAGACATTAACCTGAAAAGAATTATTAAATATAATGAAAAGGAAAGGTGAAAGTAAACAAACAGATCTGTTAACCTACTTAAAAAACAATCCTTAACAGCTGTTTACCTGATTTAAATTAGTAAACAAGCAGATCTGTTAACCACCTTTAAAAAGAATCCTTAACAGCTGTTTACCTAATTTAAATTAAGCCATTTAAATCACGTGAATAAAAAAAATAATAATTTGGATCCATTTTCTCATGAACGCTCCTCATATATGAAATATGGACATACGCACACACAGACATATAACACAAAACACAAATGTGCAAACAAACGTACAACACATAAGATAATAATAAAGGCCTTGTAGCTTTACCTAGGTGAAATCTCCATTGCAATGTTTAAAAACTCTATAGTCAAAAAATAAAACTGATCAGAAAAACATTAACCTAGGTTTGTATGAGCTCAAAAAATAAAAATAGAACCTTATGATGTGGAAAAATGCAATAATAAAATAGATATTGAAAAAAGCATCCTGGTTAATCACAGTCGCAGATGTAAGAATGGCCAAGCTGGAGTTCTGGATATCAGCTGTTATGGATTTTAGTCAAATTATCTTCTTTTTGATCTGTAGAAATGGTTTTGGTTAGTCTTTCTGGAATCCAAATCGGCTGCTGTTCTCCCTGTGGAAACACACAAACAGAGCCCCGACTCCAGACAATCACTGGGTCTGGACCTTTCCATTGTCCTGTTAGAATATCTTTCCAAAGAACTTTAGGCTTATGCACATTTTTTGGATACATATGCCTTTCCGCAGCACTAAGTCCTGATGAATCCAAATTTAAAAAGTTTAGAGTAAAAAGGGTTATTTTAAGTTTATCTTTGGGGGATATATACCCCTTTCCAATTTTTAAGATTAACTAGGCTTCAAATCATGCAATCTTTCCTCCGTCATGAAGGCATCTTAACCACCTTCAAATTAACCTCTTAAAGCCTTCCAATTATCATTTATATTGTACTTTTAAATGTACTTTTTCACCACCTACAGCTTCACTCTTTTAAACGAGGCTTAGACTCTGTTTAAATCGCTTAATATTAGTTTACATGGCTGCCCTTCAACCAAAGGCCTTTTTTACTTCATTAAGAAGCTTTGTCTCAATCTGCCATGTACAAATACCTTTTTCTTCTTACTTCCTTTCTCATGTTTTTAAGGTAAGTCTAGTTTCCTCAAAATCTTTTTAAATGGCATTTTACAACTTTTTACTTTACCACACAGAGATTATCTCATCTAGAAACATTTCTCTTTTTTTTAACCTTTATATTAAAATATATTTTCACATCTTGAATCTTTTTATATCTCTTTTTTAACCGTTAACCCTTTTTATAAATTCACATTCTGAAATAACCCTTATAAAATTTCTGATCTAGACAAATTACTCCACTTTAATAGATGAAATACTTTCATGTTTTGTTTTTATGGTACTATAATTCTATAATTAAAACCCAACTGAAACTTCTTATACTCGTTGTGTATAAATTACACCTGATAGAATCTTAACTCTTAGTAACCTTGTTTTAGCAAAGACACAGACCAAAGCAATATTAAACATTTTTCCATTCACCAATTTATGAAAACACACATAATGATTAAATATATTATCTTATGGAACTTAATAAGAGTACTTGATTTCATATTTAGTGGTTGATATTTTAACACTCTAGTTTTGTAAATTAATCAGATGTCTGTAAAAACCAAGATCTTAGACAAGTGTAGTAAACAGAACTAACCATCTCTTTCTTGTTGAAGAAAAATCCTTTTACGGGATACCATGATGGTCCCATTGATATATTTAACAACTTCTCATTTAAAAGCCATGAGCTGCATTTTTGTATTGTATCAACACATGCCCTAATTGTTCTTGGTCTTACTGGGGTGCCTTTTTTCTCTAACAATTTCTCTTCCTCGGAGGTGAACAACTTCAAACCTTGAGTTAACCATTTTCCCCAGTTTGCCTGAGAAAGTTCTAGGAACAGGCAACTTGAAATAAAAACAAAATAAATTAGAACAAGAACACATTGTTTTTTGAAATGCTCACCCATTCTTTTGCTCTCCTTCAGGGGCTGAATAATTTCACTTACCCCCAAGCTTCAGGCGTTCCCCGTACGGGCCACCAGATGCCGCAGTCTCTGGCTGGGCACAAATCACGAGTCTCCACACAGCTTGTAGATTCAAACAGCAATTCTTTATTCCCGAACTCACACCGGCCGTCTACAAACACGCTCTGGGGGAATCCATGTTCTCTGTCCAAATCCCCTCTCTCAAATCCACTCCTGCCTAAATCCACCCGCATGGGCTTCTGTCTCTCAAAATATACTGTCTGACCTAAGCACTCAAGAGGAACTCAGCAGCAGGATACGCCCTATTCTAAAGGGGGAACACCCTACTCTCCTATTATGCTAAACTTCCCTATTCTAAAGGGGGAACACCCTACTCTCCTATTATGCTAAACTTCCCTATTCTAAAGGGGGAACACCCTAAACACGGATCCTTCCCTGGTCCTTGAGCAAGGTCACCTTTCAGAAGTCCTTCCACTAGACAGCATGGGAGTAAGCTGGCAAGGAATTTGTCATACCTACTTGGCTGATGGCTCCCAGCATAATACACACACACACACACACACACACACACACACACACACACATACACACCTAAATACAGACATTACAAAGTAGCATTATGTATGCCAATCGAAATTCACCATCAAATATATATCATCCACAGATCCCAAAATATTGATTTTACTAAATATGGATTTATGTTGTTCAACTAGGAAGCTCACCTATAGGTTGAATTTTCAGTTCCAACAGCATTTAGAAGAAGTGTTTTCTTCTAACAATTTGTATTTGCAAAGTCAGTTACCTCACAAATATGTACGTGTGATACCATGTAGTATTCTATATGTGCATATGAAAATGCATGTGCTGAATAGGCTACAGAGAAAGGGAGACAGGAATTCACATATTTGTTAACTTTAAAAACACATAGAGGACTATTTTAACTACAAATTGACAAGATTTATAACACCAACCCTTTATCATGCAAAAGGAAAGTACAACTATACACCATGCCTCTTCTGAACTGGTTGTATTTCTATTCTGTGTGGGTTATTTTACTCCAACATATTAGGATTAGTAGTCAGAGTCTAGTAGGTTATGGGTTAGTTTCAGGGATTCAGTATTTCGAATTGAAAATAGAAAAATAAATTCAATATTTATGCAAATATGTGCTACAAAAAAATCTTCCCACTCTCATCCAGAACAATGCCTTGACATCACCTTCGCTTAAAGTAAGACACAATTAGAGGAGATGAGTTACAAAAATCTGTGAATACATATCTGGAATGGAGTATGCTCAGGAGTTCATATCCTTGGAGGTGGTATAGGAGTTTCCAAAAGTAAGGGACAGGGTAAACACTGCACAAAGATGGAGCTCTGCTGGCCTAAAGACTTTTGAGAAACTGCCTCTGAGTTTGGGCACTTGAAATATATGTTGTTGTCAGGAGATTTAGCTTCCGATCTAGTTAGACCATCATAACTGGGTCTGCATATATGTGACCTGGAGGACATTGTTTCTTATTTCCCAATGAACATGAGGCAGCAGTGCTGAATTTTCTCTTTGTAGGTAAACTGTAGCCACTGCGCGCTAAGTGTCTCCTCGTGTTTATTGTAAAGCCGTTTTTTCATCCTCCACTTTTTGTGGTGTTTCTTGCTGCTGCACTGGAAGTTTGGTATTTGTTTCTTGGAATACAAGGAGTTCCACTGGGACAAAGTGCTGGAGGGAATTCTGTCACATGTGGTGGGTCAGGGTCTGCAGGAGAATGCACCAAGCAAGCTTCTTTCCCACAGAGCTTGCCCCATTGACCATAGCAACCTGATTCTGAACATTGCCCTGAAACCTCTCCATATAACAAGATGCTTTTACATACAAGGGTCTGCTGGATGCACAATGTCAGTCACAAGCCATTTGGAAGCCAATGGCAGATAAACATGGCCTCACCACAGATGTTATATCAGACACCTCCCCACCACTGCTCTAGGCCAACTACTCAGCAGGCTCCAACTTACTGGCATCTCTGTTCTACACCATTTTCATGAAACCAAGTCAATCAAGGCACTGTCTGGTATACTCATGATCAGCAACAGGAATCCAAAGGTTCTCCAGTGCCACCTGGTCAAGGGAATTTCAAAAAGTTGGTGGTATTTATCTAGCTATTTTTTAAGGATGAAGTTGGAGGCACTGTGGGTTTCCAATCATTCAGGAACCATTAAATGGCGAGGAAACTAATTTGAAGAAAAGAAATGGAGAACTATCACAGGCAAAGCTTCCCAAAGTGTGGCCAAAAGGTCAGATGAAGCCAGGCTCATTGAGGTCTACAATGTGAGCTCCATGTGTGTTTTGACTCTCAACTATGGCTGCCAAGTCTTTAATAATAAAATCTTGTGATATCCTGGCTGAGATTACTTGTGCTCTGTGGAAAGCCACCCTGGGCATAGATCTCAGTTTCCAAGGGCGAATCTCATGTGTGGCCTCCTAAAATCCCAACACAGTTCATGGCAATACTTCTCTGAAAACAGTTCCACAACTCAGTCTCTAAGGGAAATCACACCAGAGTTCAAACCCAGGAGGAACCAGATATCTCTTCCAACCGCCACACAAATGACCACAATTAAAAACAAAAGACTCCCACATGGCACTCATCTTCTTCCATATAGACACTAATAATAACCTCTCGCTGGAGGTTTCCATGAGGGGCACAGACCAACACAGTGTTCAAAATAAGCACCCTCGCACCTCATTTGTCACAAGTCAGGGTTTCCTGGACACCCTTCCTTTGAACACGGAATGATCATAGAGCCCTGCCTTTAATACTGCTCCACAGTTCCAATTTGAGGCTTACTGACTGTGGGATTTAGATTCTTTATGTGAACTGGAGTCATGCGTAATCACAAGCACCAATGGGCTAGACTCTGCAGGGCTTTGAAGTACTCATTTGATGCAAAGGATCCCTATTCTCACTTGATGGAGATCAGGAACCTTACAGAGGAAGGCGAGAGGCATAGTCCACAATGAATACTTTTTGGACATTTTGGATTTGGGTGCACACATGGGATGTTTCTTTAGGTCCATTAGGTGCTAAGTATCTAAGCCACAGCCTCACACAGGGCCAAGTGGCCAATTCAGACACATCCCTTTCCAAACAATTAAGCAAAGAGCCCCAGGTGATGCCCATTCATTTCCATTTGAAAACTGTTTTCTTCAGGCTTCACAAAGGCGTGGCCTAATCAAAGACCTTCCTGTTATTGAGTGCAACAGAAGAATAGGTATGCAAAAGGCCCAAAGCAGGGTTTCTCCACAGAGACTTTACTGGTCACATTGATATCCGAGTTTTCTGAGATGCTCCAATTCCCTTCAGCTATCCTGTACATGGCCATGTCCCAGAGCTTGGAGGTGGTACATATCTTGGACACATAACCATGAGCCTATTATGGTTAGTGGCCAGAATTCAGGCAGAAAACAGGAACTTAGGAAGACAGTAGGTGTTGCCCACCCAGAAGGCAAGCCAAGTCCATCTGTAAATTGGGAAGGATGAATGCTGGGAAGCTTTCTACTAGACAGAACACATCCATTGATGCATGTTCTTTCTAATGTCTTCATCCACGAACACATTGGGATACCCAGACATAGAAACACACTCTTTGTCAAACGACTTTCTAGAAACCATCCACTCCAAAATGAACAAACTGCCTTTTCTACCTATTCTCAGAAAATGAGAAAAGACCACAAACTTACACCCAACCCACAAAGGCACCTCCTTCCCCCAAGTAGGTCTGTGACTATCCGGAGTGTCCTCTGACTGGTGGGCCATACTATGTTCCCAGAAATGGCCTGTCCTGTCTCAGATCTGGACTCCTTGGCCAACTCTCTGAGGTTATTAGGAGCCAGCGGTGAGCCATTACATGGAGATGACTTTTTCTCTCTCACGTCCTTCATAGCTGCCTACATCTTCTCCAGGGATCATTTCTGTATGGACCTTTGAGGATCTTAGCAGGTGGAAGATCTGCTACATTCCTGTATTGAAAGACCAACTCTGTCCCTAATCTTCTGTAAAGTTAGATTGAGGGAACCGTGTATGGTTAGGATTAATAACATGTTCGATATGAGTTAGGAATCATTCTGCAGGAATGTTTGGGAAACTTCAATATTTACAAGAAAATATACGTGAAATATTAGTATGAAAACAGAAATGTAGGAAAGATTTGAAGCCCAGAAGGGCATTGGGCCCTTGATTGGGATATGTAGATTTGAATTATTTTCTGCAGAGATGTCTCAGATAAATCGATGTACAATGGCATAGGACCTTGTACGTTGGATGATGGAATGTTTAAGAGAACTTCTAGTCAAAAAAGGATAGTTGGAATTATTAGAAAGATACTCAGTTTCAGAAAGAAGAGTGAGTATAGGTTTTGGACAAAAAGTTCTCTAGCAATAGGGTTTCAGATAGAGAGTGAATTTAAATGTGAGCACATGTGAAGAGTCAGTCACAATGATGAACTGGGGAAAATATGTCGGAAGGCCGATATCAATAGAGACATTAAGAAATCAGGAAAAGTATAAAGTGAGTGATAGGATTAGATATTTTCAACAGGGTTGAGTTTGAATATATAATCTTAGGAAGAAAAAATATGTTGTCACAAATAGGATTGACATTTGAGAACATTAGGCAACATGGACATGGATGTTTTTAGTAATCCATGCTCACTTTCAATTTAGGCTTTGGTACAATCATAAGTTTGACCTTTGCATTTTGTGTCTCGAATATTACTATGATAAAATGTATATGTAGATCGGGTGACATAAGTATTTCTTATACCATTTCTGGGAGCAATATTTTGAAGATGTATAAATTATTATTGGCGGTACAAATATTTGTACCCTGTGTCTATGAATATAGAATTAATGCATGAATTGACAATACTGTGAATAAATAATATAACTGTTTCCACTTTAAATAATGGATTGAATTGATATGTGAAAATATACACAAAAACTTATATTGATATACAATCATTCATTCCAACCAGTTACACATCTAATTGTATAATTGCGTTATGTTTTATTATAAAGACTGTGTGAGATTTGCTTCAAACGTGATTATGGAAATCGAAAATAATGTGTTTGGAAAGAAGTCTCATGAAAAGACCAGTCAAGAAACCTGGAGGAATACATGTGTTCTGAAGCAGGAAGTGATTGAAAGTGAAACAAATGCCTATAAATTTGTGAATTTGTGGATGAAATATATATCCTATGATGTGCATAAACTGAAGAAATATTAACGAACCAGTGTTGAATAAAAATGAACATCAAAATACACACTATGTCCCATAGGAATCTAATTGCATTGATGTTAAACTGGGTCAATTACTGTAGAAATATTAGGATTTGTATGCACCATTCACTGAAGTTAGTTTTAAGTACTAGGAAACAAATATGTAGTTCAGGTGAATGAATATTTCTGAGAATAATCTTGTGAAATTTTTATTATAAATCCACATACATGAACATGAATGAATTTCGGTAGTGTATATAAGACACATATATTTCATATTTTGAAAAATCTTGAGAGTATATATATATATATATACCCAAAACACACACAGAGATATTAAAAAGTACCAATATATAAGCCAATCAATATTCATCATGAAATATAAACATCCACAGATGCAAAATTATTTATTGTACTGAGCATGGATTTATGTACAATGTTGTTCTCCTAGGAAGCTCACATATAGGTTGAATTTTCAGTTCCAACAGCGTTTAGGAGGAGTGATCTTTTCTCACAATTTGTATCTCCAAGTCAGCCAGGTCACAAAAATGTACGTGTGATACCAGGTAGGATTCTATATGTGCATATAAAAATACATGTGCTGAATAGGCTACAGAGAAAGGGAGACAGGAATTCACGTATTTGTTAACTACAAAAACCCATGGTGAAATATTTTAATTAAAAATTGACTAGATTTATAACACCTACACTTTATCATGCAAAAGGCAAATCCAACTATACACCATGCCTCCTCTGAACTGTTTGTATTTCAATTCTGTTTGCATTATTTCTCTCCACCATATTAGGATTAGTGGTCAGAGTCTAGTAGGGTATGGGTTAGTGTCAGGGATTCAGTATTTTGAATGTAAAATAGGAAAATGAATCAAATGTGTATGCAAATATGTGCTACACAAAATCTTCCTACTCTCATTCACAACAATACCTTGACACTATCTTTGCCCCAAGTAAGACAAAATAAAAGAAGAAGAGTTAGAAAATCTGTGAATACATATCAGGAATGGAACATGATTGCGAGTTCACAATCTTGGAGGTGGTAGAGGAGTTTCCAAAAGTAAGGGACAGGGTAAATATTGCACAAATATGGAGATGTGCCAGCCTAAAGACTTCTGGAGAACCTGCCTCTGAGGTTGGCCACTTGAAGTATATGTTGTTGTCAGGACCTATGGCTTCCTTTCTAGTGAGACCACCAAAGCTGGGTCTCCATCTATGTGACCTGCAGAACATGGTTTCTTATTTTCCAAAGAAAGTGAGGCAGCAAGGCTGAATTCTCTCTTTGTAAGTAAACTCTTGCCACTGAAGGCTAAGTGTGGCCCCGTGTGGACTGTGAAGCCATTTGGTAATCCTCCACTTTTCATGGTGTTCTTGCTGCTGCACTGGGAGTTTGGTATTGGCTTCAGGAAATACAAGAAATTCAACTGGGTCACAGTGCTGGAGGGAGATCTGTCACGTGTTGTGCGTCAGGGTCTGCAGGAGAATGCACCAACCAGGCTTCTATCCCACATAGCTTGCCCCCTTGACCATAGCAACCTGATTCTGAACATTGACCTGAAACCTCTCCATTCAACAAGATGCCTTTACATACAAGGGTCTGCTGGCTGCACCATGTCAGTTACAAGCCTTTTGGCAGATCCACATAATCCCAACACAGAAGTTTTATCACAGACCTGCAAAACACTCCTCTAGGCCCACTACTCAACAGACTTTAACTTATTTGCATCACTGTTCTACACCATTTTCATGAAACCCAGTCAATCAAGGCACTGTCTGGTACACTCATGATGAGCAACAGGAAATCCAAAGTGTATCCAGTGACACCTGGTGATGGGAATTTCAAATTTTTATGATGTTTATCTAGCCATTTTTCAAGGATGAGGTTGGAGGCACTGTGGGATTTAATTCATTCTGGAAACATCAAATGGTGAGAAAGCCCATTTCAATGAAACATCTGGAGAACTCTCACAAGCAAGACTTCCCAAAGAGTGGCCAAAAGATCAAATGAAGCCAGGCCCATTGAGGTCTACAATGTGAGGTCCATGTGTGTTTTTACTATCAACTATGGCTGTCAAGTCTTAAAGAATAAAATCATGTGATATTCTGGCTCAGATTCCCAGTGCTCTGTGGGAAGCCCCCTGGACCTAGATCTCAGTTTCCAAAGGCCACTACCATGTGTGGCCTCCAAAAATCCCAACACAATTCATGGCAATACATCTCTGCAGTAATTTCCAAACTCAGTCTCTAAGAAGACTCACACCAGAGTTCAAGCCAAGGTGGACCCAGTCATCTCTTCCATCAGCCAAACAAATGACCACAATTAAAACCAAAATACTCCCACATGGCTCTCAACTACTTCCACATAGACACTCATCATTACCTCTGGCTGGAAGTTTCCATGAGGGGCGCAGCTGAAGACAGTATCCAAAATATGCTCCCTACCCTCATTTGTCTAAAGTCAGGGTGGCTTGACAACCTATCTGTGAACAAGGAGTGATCAAATAGGCCTGCCATTAATACTGCTCTGCTTCTCCAATTTGAGCCTAATGTCTGTGGGGTTTAGATTCTTTATGTGAATTGGAGTCATGAGAAAATCCAAGCACCTATGGGCTTGCCTCTGCAGGGCTTTGAAAAACTTTTTGAACCAAAGGATACCTATTCTCACTTGATGGAAATCAGGAACCTTACAGAGGAAGGCGAGAGACTTCATCCACAAGACTGCTCTTTTTCCATTTTGGTTTTGGATGCACACATGAGATCTTTCCTTAGATTCATCAGGTGGTGAGAATCTAAGTCACAGCCTCACACAGGGCCAAGAGGCTGATTCAGACACATCCCTTTCCATGGCAATTAAGCAAAGAGCCACAGGTGATGCTCATTATTTTCCATTAGAAAACTGTTTTCTTCAGGCTTCACAAAGGGGTGGACTGAGGCAAAGACCTTCCAGACATTCAGGGCAACGGAACAATAGGTAAACAAAAGGCCCAAATCAGTGTTTCTCCACTGACACTTTACTGGTCACACTGATATCTGAGTTTTCTGAGTTCCTCTCCATTCCCTTCATCTATCCAGTACAAGGCCATGTTACAGAGTTTGGAGGTGGTACATATCTTTTACACAAAACCATGAGCCTATTCTTGAGAGTGGCCAGAATTCAGGAAGAAAACAGGAACTTAGGAAGATAGCAGGTATTGCCCATTCATAAGGAAAGTCGTAGTCCATTCATAAATTTGGCAGGATGAATGCTGAGAAGCTTTCTACTAGACAGAACACATCCATTGATGCATTCTCTTTTCTAATGTCTATAACCACAGACACAGTGGGATACACAAACCCACAACCACACCCACAAAGGCAACTCTTTCCTCCAAGTTGGTCTGTGACTATCCAGAGTGTCCTCTGACTGGTGGGCCATACTATGTTCCCCAAAATTGCTTGTTCTGTCTCAAATCTGCTTTCCTTTGCCAACTCTTGAAGTAGTCAGGAGTCAGCGGTGAGCCAATACCTGCTTTATCAGGAAAGAACCATCTTCAGAGCTTCCCTGGCATTTGGCCATCCTCACATCAGTAGGTAAGTGCCGTAGCCCGGCTGGCTGGGCAAAATAACCGGGGGGGTGACGAACAACTTGTGTAGACTGATGCAGCAGGACTGGAAGCCGTTTATTGTTGAATAAGAGCGGTATTTATACATTTTACACAGCCTATCTAATTAGCATGAAATAGATACAGCAGTCAAACAATAAGGAATCTCCACACTTAATGGCTCGCTTTTGTTACTTCACAAACCACTCCCTCTGGCATTTTGCCAGGCGCCATCCAGACTTCTTTACAGGCTCTAACATTTCTCTGGCAAAATAACAGGTGCCAATCTGACTTGTTTACAGACGTTAACATTTCCCCCTTTTGTTTAATTTAAATAAGGACCATAGTGTTTTTTACAGAAACACCATAAATAACCTGCTAGAAACAGAAAGGGAGGATACAAAATGTTACAATACCAATCCAATTGATGGCTCCATGCAAGAAGCCCTTGGAAAACTTATACCAGCAATGACACCGTTAGCAAAGATACCGAGTTACAAGTTGTTGTAGATTACAGTCTGTTGTCTCAGTCCAGATAAAGCAGTGTCTCAATAGATTAACTCAGAGTTCAGGTGAATCACAGTCCAGGTAAGTTCTCCAGGCAGCTAGCTTAAGTTGTAGTAGCAGAAACAGCGATAGCTCCGAAGTCTCCTCGGGTTCTCAGCCGAAGTTTCCTCCAGTTCTCAGCAACATTGTAAATTCTTCCACCTTTGTTTTCACTGGCACTTGGACGAAGGCAGGAACTCCGGATGGCTAAAGAAAATCCTGTAGCATTTCACTAAGAAAACAACCTTCTGAACAATTTTAGTACATTATCTCAAGGTTTTTTACATTTGAAATAAGCCTTAATAGTACTCATTACTCATCAGCCTGCAGGTGTGGGAGACCCATTGTAGTTACTGGCCTTGGAAATGATCAAACTTCAGGGATGCCAGTGGCATCTTCTGCCAGCTGTAGCATCCTGGGCAGCCCCAGATGGCCCCAGGGAGAGTCCTGGGCTCAAACTTCTTCCGGGCACAGGGAGCAAAAGCCTGTGAGACTGTGCCTCCAGGTCAGGTCTAGATTTGGGCTCACAGTGGTGATCCGCTCCCCCGGGCAGGGGGGCGGGGAAGAGCCCTCAACTGCCTCTTGGAAAATTCTTACTGCGCCATGATCGGCTTGGGCAGGTGGCAGCCGCCTTGTCATTTCACGCACCCTCCAGTATCGAAAAGTATTCAGTAATAGCCTTTTGCTGCAACTTTTTTCCTGATAATCCTTCTTCTTCTGAACTTTCTTTTTCTTTCTGACTAGAGTTTCTGGGCTTTTATCAACACATGCCCTAACTATTCTTGGTTCCACTGGGGTGCCTTTTTCTCTTATCAATTTACTTCTCACCCCTTCCATATTTTCATCACAAAGACAATACAACATTTCAAGACAAAACAAGACACAAACATACTGCATCAATCTTCTCCATTTTCTCGAAATGGTCATTTTTCCTATCGCCCTATCTGCCTAGGGACGAGCAGATTGCTCCCGTCCTATCTATGGACAGAAAGCTTTTTTCGACCCTTACCCGTGAGTGTCCCAGGGCTCCCCGTAACGGGCCACCATCTGCCGCAGTCCCGCTGCAGCAGAATAACCTGGGGGGTGACGAATAACTTGTGTATGTTGATGCAGGAGGAATGAGAGCCGTTTATTGTAAGATCTGAGCGATATTTATACATTTTACACAGCCTATCTCATTAGCATAAAATAGATACAGCAGTCAACCAATAAGGAATCTTCACACTTAATGGCTCGCTTTTGTTACTTCACAAACCACTCCCTCTGGCATTTTGCCAGGCACCATCCAGACTTGTTTACAGACTCTAACATTTCTCCAGCAAAATAACAGGTGCCAATCTGACTTGTTTACAGACCTTAACAGGTAAGAAGAAAGACTGACTCTGTCTTTGGTAAATTCAAACAAGTGAGACCACTGGGACTGGGATTGGTAATGGCTCTGGGTGCCTGGCTTCCTGGATCCCAAGTTCAGAGACTTTCATCACCAAGGAAGTGAGGTGTGGTCACTTCTTTCAGGAACTGAATGAGGTCACTGCCTTGGCTACCACTTTGTCCTAACAGTTGCTTCCAAGGGTTCCATGAGATGGAGGCTGCCCCTACTTCCTGTGACAATTTCATATGTTAGAATGGTATATCAACCATACGCACCTGGGAAGAGCTTTCCACACAGGCCTGGTTTGGTCTACTCTACATTAAGAAGAGTGAGGCTGATTCAGACACATTCCTTCATCCTTCCAGGTTGTTTGCCATGGAGATGTCTTTTGCTCTCTCAGGTCCTTCATAGCTGTCTACATCTTCTCCAGAGATCATTTCTGCACGTACCTTTGATGTTCTCAGCAGGTGGAAGATCCCATACATTCTTGTATTGTAAGACCAACACTGTCGCTGCTCTTCAGCAAAGTTAGATTGAGGGAACAGTGTATGATTAGTGTTATTAACATGTTCGATATGGGTTAGGAACCATTCTGCTGCATGAATAATGGTATTGGGAACCTGTGATATTTACAAGAATATAGAGGTGAAATATATGTACGAAAACAGAAATCTAAGTAAGATTTGAAGCCCAGAAGGTCATTTGTCCCTTGATTGGGATACTTAGCTTTGAATTACATTCTGCACAGATGTTTCAGATAAATCGATATACAATGGCATAGGACCTTTCACCTTGGATGATTGAATGTAGAAGAGAACATCCAGTCAAAAAGTGATAGTCGGTAGGATTAGGAAGATAGTCGGTAGGTTTAGGAAGAAGAATGAGTGTAGGATTTGGAACAAAAGTTCTTCAGAAGTAGGGTATCGCTAAGAGAGTGAATGTAAATATCAGCACATGTGACGAGGAAGTCACAATGATTAACTGGGGAAAATATGTAGGAAAGCAGATATCAATAGAGACATTACAAAATCAGGCAAAGTATAAAGTGAGTGACAGGATTAGACATTTTCAACATGGTTGAGTTTGAATATATAATCTTTGGAAGAAACAAATATGTAGTCACCAATAGGATTTTCATTTGAGAGCATTAGGCAACCTGGACATGGATGTTTTTAGTAATCCATGTTCACTTTCCATTTAGGTTTTGTACAATCATAAGTGTGACCTTTGCTTTTTGTGTCCAGAATATTACTGTGATAAAATGTATATGTAGATCAGGTGACATGAGTATTTCTTCCACCATTTCTGGGAGCTATATTTTGAGGACGTATAAATTAGTATTGGGGGTACAAAGAGGTGTACCTGTGTCTATGAATATAGAGATAATTCGTGAATAGACTGTACTGTGAATAAATAATATAACTGGTTCCATTTTAAATAATGGATTGAATTGATATCTGAAACTAAGTAAGAAATCTTATATTGATATAGAACCATTCATTCCAACCAGTTACACATCTAATGGTAATATTAGTGTTATGGTTTATTGTGACGGGTTTGTGAGTTTTGCTTCAAATGTGATAATGGAAATCGAAAATAATGTGTTTGGAAAGAAGTCTCATGAAAAGAGCAGTCAAGAAACATGGAGGAATACATGTGTTCTCAAGCAGGAAGTGATTGAAAGTGAAACAAATGCCTATAAATTTGCGAAATTTTGATGAGACATATATGCTATGATGTGCATAAACTGAAGAAATAGTAATGTACCAGTGTTGAATAAAAATGAACGTCAAAATGCACATCATGTCTACTTGCATTGATGTTCAACTGGGTCAGTTACTGTAGAAATATTAGGATTTTGGGGGGGGATTAATAATACAATTTATTTTAGCACTAGCATGCCACAGAATGTAGAGGAAAGATCAATGGATTTTTAGTTATAGCACTAATAATCTAACATTTAGTGACTATTTTGGATAGTCTAAAATTACATAAGGCTATGTAACATAATTTTTTTTATTTAACATTCATCAAAGCTTGGAATTTTCATAATATTTCTTCTTTTTTATTTTTTATTTTTTCAGTTGTTGATTGACCTTCATTTTGTTTATTTGTATGTGGTGCTGAGAATAGAACCATGTGCCTTACACATGCTAGAAAAGCATGTTACCACTGAGCCACAAACCCAGCCCCTCCACTTTTATCTTAACATCATACACTCATGTCCCTCTTCTTTACTCACTTTCTTCCCCATTTTCCCCCTTCTCTCCCTTCCTTTTTCGTTTCCCCTCCATATCTATTTTTCTCTCATGTCATTACAAACAGTAGTATGCTATGAAATTTAAGTTTAAGACTGTTTTTTATAGTCATTCTTTTTCTTGAGAAAAATCTAAATATTATAATCACCTGATAGATATATTACAATACATTTATTACACATATGTATCTATATTCATGCATATGCATTACATATATTATATATATATATATACATATATATTTAAAAGTACTTTGATTTTCCTGTTAGAAATAATATAGACCAAGTCTTTCTTAATTCTCAATTCTTCCATAATTAACATCTTACAGTGAAAATCAAATAAACATATTTAAGTAAAAAGGTATCATTCTTATTTATCAATACTGATAATTTAAGGTTTTATATCACATTAAGCTGTAATATGGCATATTAACTCTTATGAATTAGAGAAATTTTATTTGAACAACCTATTATTTAAGGACCATATGCACTGACATTTTAAATGGCGTTCTTGTGATTTCTATTTCTATCAATTGTGTATTAATTGCCAAATACTTATTTTAGTACTTTTCATGTTCATAATTGATATAAAGTCAATTGTTTAATTCTTCTTGTAAGTAGTTACTTATTACAGTAGGGACATTATTAATAATACAACATCTTTATAAGAAAAATGGTACAAATTTATTTTCATGCAAAATTAAGAATAATTGCATGCTCTAAATGTTTGATTGTTGATACATATAATAAAGAGCTTTTGATGAGTCTCTTCTCCAGTAAAACATAAAATGCAAAGATAATGTCCAAATAAAGATAAGAAAAATACACATTATCAGCTAGAAACTATTAAATAAAAGATGAAAAGAACAATCCAACACATTGTACGAACTTGTCAGATGAGGTAGTATTCTGGAAGAATAGCCTAAGACTAGACCTTGTCCATGTCAAAATATTCACGAAAAAAATGAAGTATGAAAAGTGTAGAAAATGCTATGAATTTTTCATGAAGATAGGTGAATTATCCTTTCATCTCAATTTATGTGCATTTTCTGGTAAAATAAATTTGTGATATTTACAACTACACAAAACAAAGTTTCTGCATAGCAAAATGAATACATCTGAACCCATTTTTAGCTGATTTCTTCCCACTAAATTTTAAACCTTTATTTATTTATTTATTTATTTTTATTGGTTGTTCAAAACATTACAAAGCTCAAGATATATCATCTTTCATACATTTGACTCAATTGGGTTATGAACTCCCATTTTTTCCCCAAATACGAATTGTAGAATCACATCGGTTACACATTCACACTTTTACATAATGGCATATTAGTGACTGTTGTATTCTGCTACCTTTCCTATCCCCTACTATCCACCCTCTCCTCCCCTCCCATCTTCCCTCTCTACCTCATCTGCTATTGTTCAATTCTCTCCATTGTTTCCCCCCCACTTCCCCTCACAACATTTTTTATGCGATTTTGTGTAACATTGAGGGTCTCCTACAATTTTCATAAGCTTTCCCTTCTCTCTCCCTTTCTCTCCCCCCATTCGTCTTTGTTTAATGTTAATATTTTCCTCATGCTCTTCCTCCCTGTTCTGCTCTTATTTGCTCTCTTTATATCAGAGAAGACATTTGGCATTTATTTTTTAAGGACTGGTTAGCTTCGCTTAACATAATATGCTCTAATGCCATCCATTTCCCTGCAAATTCTATGATTTTGTCATTTTTGTGCTGTGTAATACTCCATTGTGTATAGATGCCACATTTTTTTATCCATTAATCTATTGAAGGGCATCTAAGTTGGTTCCACAGTCTAGCTATTGTGAATTGTGCCGCTATGATCATTGATGTGGCAGTATCCCTATAGTACTCTCTTTTAAGATCCTCAGGGAACAGTCCAAGAAGGGTGATAGCTGGGTCAAATGGTGGATCCATTTCCAGCTTTCCCAGGAATATCCATACTTCTTTCAAAATTGGCCTCACCAATTTGCAGTCCCACCAGCAGTGTACAAGTGTACACTTTTCCCCACATCCTCGCCAACACTTATTGTTGTTTGACTTCATAATGGCTGCTCATCTTACTGGAGTAAGATGGTATCTTAAGGTGGTTTTGATTTGCATTTCTCAGACTGCTAGAGATGGTGAGCATTTTTTCATGTACTTGTTGATTGATTGTATGTCCTCCTCTGTGAAGTGTCTGATTAGGTCCTCGGCCCATTTGTTGATTGGGTTATTTGTTATCTTATTGTTTAATATTTAGAGTTCTTTGTATATTCTGCATATTAGGGCTCTATCTGAAGTGTGAGGGGTAAAAATTTGTTCCCAGGATGTAGGCTCTCTATTTACCTCTCTTATTGTTTCTCTTCTTGAGAAAAAACTTTTTAGTTTAAGTAAGTCCCATTTGTTTTTTTCTTGTTATTAACTCTTGGGCTATTGATGTCTTATTAAAGAATTTGGAGCCTGACCCCACAGTATATAGATCGTAGCCAACTTTTTCTTCTATGAGACGCAGTGTCTCTGATTTGATATCTAGCTCCTTGATCTATTTTGATTTAACTTTTGTGCATGGTGAGAGAACGGGATTCAGTTTCATTTTGTTGCATATGGATTTCTAATTTTCCCTGCACCATTTGTTGAAGATGCTATCCTTCATCCATTGCATGTTTATAGCCACTTTATCAAATATAAGAAAGTTGTAATTTTGTGGATTGGTTTCTCTGTCCTCCATTCTATACCATTTGTCCACCTGCCTGTTTTCGTACCAGTACCACACTGTTTTTGTTACTATTGCTTTGTAGTAAATTTGAACTCTGGTATCGCTATACCTCCCGATTCACACTTCCTGCTTAGAATTTCTTTTGCTATTCTGTGTCTTTTGTTTTTCTATATGAATTTCATGATTGCTTTATCATTTCTACAAGAAATGCCATTGGGATTTTGATTGGCATTGCGTTAAACCTGTATAGAACTTTGGGTAATTTCGCCATTTTGATGAATTTAGTTCTGCCTATCCATGAACAGGGTACATTTTTCCATCTTCTAAGATCTTTTTCTATCTCTCTCTTTAGGGTTCTGTGGTTTTCACCTATTTTGTTAAGTTGATTTCCAAGTATCTTATTTTCTTTGAGGATATTGTGAATGGAGTGGTTTTCCTCATTTCAATTTCAGAAGTTTTGTTGCTGATATACAGGAATGCCTTTGATTAATGCGTGTTGGTTTTATATCCTTCATTTATTAACTCTAGCAGTTTCTTTGTAGACCCTTTTGGGTCTGTTAAATATATTACCATGTCATCCACAAATAGCGATAATTCAAGTTCTTCTTTTCCTATTTTTATGCCTTTAATTTCTTTTGTCTGTCTAATTTCTCTGGCTAGTATTTCAAGAACTAAATTGAATAGAAGTGGTGATAGAGGGCATCCCTGTCTTGTTCCAGATTTCAGAGGGAATGCCTTCAGTTTTCTCCATTTAGGATGATCCTAGCCTGAGGTTTAGCATATATAGCTTTTACAATGTTGAGGTAAGTTCCTGTTATTTCTAGTTTTTCTAGTGTTTTGAACATAAAGGGATGCTGAACTGTGTCGAATGTTTTTACTACATCTATCGAGATGATCATATGGTTCTTGTCCTTAAGTCTATTGATGTGGTGAATAGCATTTATTGATTTCCGTATATTGAACCAGCCTTGCATTCCAGGGAAGAATCCTACTTGATCATGGTGCACAACTATTTTGATATGCTTTTGGATTCAATTCACACGGATTTCATTGAGAATTTTTGCATCCAAGTTCATTAGAGATATTGGTTGTAGTTTTCTTTTTTGAAGTGTCTTTGTCTGGTTTTGGGATCAGGGTGATTTTGGACTCCGAGAATGAATTTGGAAGAGCTCCTTATTTTTCTATTTCTTGATATAGCTTGAAAAGTATTGGTATTAATTCTTCTTTGAAGGTTTTTTTGAACTCTGCTCTATACCCATCAGGTCCAGGGCTTTTTTTGGTTGGTAGTATTTTGATGGCTTCTTCTATTTCTTCCTTTGTTTTTGGTCTGTTTAAATTGTGTGTGTCTTCCTGACTGAATCTGGGCAGATCGGATGACTTAAGAAATTTGTCGATATTTTAACTATCTTCTATTTTATTGGAATATAGGGTTTCAAAATACTTTCTAATTATCTTCTGTATTTGTGTACTGTCTGTTGTGATATTGTCTTCTTCATTCCATATGTTAGTAATTTCAGTTGTCTCTCTTCTTCTCATCCTTAGCATGGCTAAGGGCCTGTAAATCTTATTTATTTTTTCAAAGAACCAACTTTTAGTTTTATCAATTTTTTCAATGTTTTTTTTGTTTCAATTTCGTTGATTTCTGCTCTAATTTTAATTATTTCTTGTCTTCTACTACATTTGCTGTTGTTTTGCTCTTCCTTTTCTAGGTTTTTGATGTGTACTGTGAGTTTATTTATTTGTTGTTTTATTCTTTTTTTGAGGAAAGAACTCCAAGAAATGAATTTCCCTCTTAAAACTGCCTTCTTTGTGTCCCATAGATTCCAGTACGATGTGTCTGTATTGTCATTTGATTCTAAAAATATTTTTATCTCCTCCTTTATGTCTTCTGTAACCCATTGATCATTCAGTAGAATATTGTTCATTTTCCATGTGATGTAGGATTTTTCCTTCCTTCTTTTATCATTGATTTCCAGTTTCATTCCATTATGATCAGATATGGTGCATGGTATTTTCTCCACGCCTTTATATTTACTAAGAGTTGCCCAATGGCATAATATATGGTCTAACTTGGAGTAGGATCCATGTGCTGCTGAGAATAAAGTGTATCCACTTGATGATGGTTGATGTATTCTATATATGTCGGTTACGTCAAGGTTATTGATTGTGCTGTTGAATTCTATAGTTTCTTTATTCAGTTTTTTATAGAGGATCTGTCTAATGGCGAGAGCGGTGTGTTGAAGTCACCCATAATTATTGTGTTGTAGTCTATTTGACTCTTGAACTTGAGGCGAGTTTGTTTTATGAGCATTGCAGCTCAATTGTTTGGTGCATACCAATTGATAATTGTTATGTCTTCTTGGTGGATGGTTCCTTTTAACAATATATAGTGTCCTACTTTATCCCTTTTGATTAACGTAGGTTTGAAGTTGATTTTATATGATATGAGTATGGCCACTCCTGCTTGCTTCCAAGGGCCATATGAGTGGTATGATTTTTCCCAACCTTTCACTTTCAGCCTGTGTATGTCTTTACCTTTCATATGAGTCTCTCGAAGGCAGCATATTGTTGGATTTATTTTTTTGATCCAGGTTACTAGCCTATGTCTCTTGATTGCTGAGTTTAGATTTTTAACATTTAAGGTTACAATTGAAATATGATTTGTACTTCCAGTCATGTTTATTTATTTATTTATTTTAATTTGGGTAGTTTTTACTTTTTTGTTTTTTTCTTACCCCTTTACTGAGATACCTCCCGCTGTTAGTTTTGGGCACTATTTTTCAATTCCTCTTCTTGTAGTATTTTGCTCAAAATGCTTTGCAGTGCTGGTGTTCTGTCTGCGAATTCTTTTAGCTTTTATTTATCAGGAAGGACTTAATTTCATTGTCAAATCTGAAGCTTAATTTTGTTGGATACAGTATTCTTGGTTGGAATCCATTATTTTTCAATGTTTGAAATACATTGTTCAAAGATCTTCTCGCTTTCAATGTCTGTGATGAAAAATCAATTGTTAACCTTATTGGTTTACCCCTGAATGTTATCTGCCTACTTTCTTTCGTAGCTTTTAATATTCTCTCCTTGTTCTGTATGTTGGCTATCTTCATAATTATATGTCTTGGAGTTTGTCTATTATGGTTTTGAATGTTTGAGGTCCTGTAGGCTTCCAGGATATGGCAATCCATTCCATCTTTCATCTCTGGGAAGTTTTCTAGAATTATTTCATTTAATATGTTGTTCATTCATTCCGTTTGAATTTCTATGCCTTCTTCTATCCCGACGACTCCCAATTTTGTTTTTTTTATGACATCCCATATCTCTTGAATAGTTGCTCATGGGATTTAAGCATGTTTTCTGTGTTGACTATATTCTTTTCAAGTTGACAAACTTTGTCTTCATTATCTGATGTTCTGACTTCTACTTGATCTAGTCTATTTGTAATATTCTTGTTTGAGTTTTTAATTTGGTTTATAGTTTCCTGCATTTCTAGAATTACTGTATGATTTTTTAAAAGATCTCTATCTCCTGGTAAAGCTTGTTCTTTGCCATTTGAATTTGTTTGTTTAATTCATTTTCAAAATATACTTTTATCCTTAGACTTGCTGCCTCATGTCTTCTCTCTTATTCCTTTCCATCTGAGTTAGGTATGACTTAAGTTTTTTCCGTATCCCTGTTTCTGATGCTTCTAGGTTCTCCTGTAGTATTAAGTTGTCCTTCATTGTTTGTACACCTTGTTTTCCCTTGTTTTTTCATGATGTTCACGTCATTTTCCAGCTCTATTTGATTGCTGTGTTTCTGCTCTCTTCTATAGATTTGTTATGGGTTTATATATCTCTGTTTACTCTCCTTTGTGTTGGTAGACTATGCCTGCTTAAGTGGATTCCGCTGTTAAGGAATTCTGACGGCCGAGCTCCAGTGATGTCACCTCTCTGCTGTGGTGGGCCCCAGGCTCCTTGCCAGAGTGTCCGAATTGGGTGGGTGGACTGGATTGTCTCTGGTTGGTTTCAGCTCCCGGTCGCTGGCAGGCCGGCAGTCTCCAGCCACCCAGTAGCGCGGGCAGCTTGTGGTCTGTCTTCAGCTGGTGGGTGATCTCTAGCCACACAGTTGCGCGTTCGGTCGCCGGCAGGCGCGCGTTCTCCAGCCGTCAAGACATAGCGTCAGCAGGTGGGCTGGCGCCAGCAGGAAGGTGGTCTCCAGTTGCCCAGTCACACTGGCAGTGGGCCGGCGTTCTCCAGCCAGCCAGTCAGGAGGGCCTGGCCTCTAGTCCCCTGGTTTATCCTGCTAGTCCTGATTTCTCCTGCTAGACCAGATTTCTCCTGAGTGATGCTTCTCGGCAGCTCAAACTGTTCTCTGGGTCTGCCGTTTGTTGGGTGGGGAGGGTGTCTATTGGGAACCCTGGAACTCTATTGTTTTAATTTTTTTCGCTTGCCCATCGCCCCGCACTGGCTAGACAAGTTTCATTTTTGCCCCTGATGGGAAGGGGAGATGAAGGTCAGGTGCCTCTAGTTTTCCCCCAGTCTTTATGCAGACTTGCTCTGATTATCCCTCCCCCAAAAGCCTAGGAGATATTTTATGCGAATTCCCCTCTGTATGTGAGATGAGCTGAGAAACACACACCTGATTTATTCTTGCAATCTGTCAGGGAGTGGTGGTGGTTACTTCAGCTCTCCAAGATGGTGGCTGTTGGTTTCCTTTGTGGAGTTTCCGCTTTGGGGCATAGAAATGTACTGCTAACTTCCCCGTCTGAAATCCCGAATTCAGCTGGGGGCTCAGTGGATGCTCAGCCAGCAGGATTCCACAGAATCCGCAGCAACGTTTCTCCCTGCTTGCTGGTCGCTTCTCGGTGGTGCCTCACCATTTGTAGACACAGGGCAGGTCACGCGGATCAATCAGAATGGATCTCCAGTTGCACAAGTGGCTTGTGTTTGAGACTCAATTACCGGACCTCGGTGGTGGAAATCATTCTTCTCAGTTTCGGTAAACACCCATTTTCCTGTAAGATCCTAACAAGATAGTTTTTCATTGCTCTAACTCGTTATTCACTTGCGCAGTGGCAGGGTACACTGGGTGTGATACACTGTCTTCATAGCCATCTTGCAATGCCGAAATATTAGGATTTGGATGCACCATTTACTGAAAACTTTTTCAGTACTAGGAAAAAATATGTATTTCAGGTGGATAAATATTTCTGAGAATAATTTTTTAAAAATTGGATTATAAATCCACATACATGAATATGAATGAATTTAGGGAGTGCAAAATAAGACACAAATATTTCATATTTTGAAAAATCTGGAGAGTATATATATATATATATATATATATATATATATATATATACACACACACACACACACAGACATTAAAAACTAGCAATATATATGCCAATCGAAATTCATCATGAAATACATATCATCCACAGACCCAAAAATATTCATATACTTAACATGGATTTATGTATAATGTTGTTCAACTAGGAGGCTTACCCATAGGTTGAATTTTCAGTTCCAACAGCATTTAGGAGGAGTGATCTCTTCTCACAATTTGTATTTGCCAAGTCAGTCACCTCACAAAAATGTACGTGTGATACCAGGTACAATTCTATATATGCATATAAAATTACATGTGCTGAATAGGCTACAGAGAAAAGGAGACAGGAATTCACATATTTGTTAACTTTCAAAACACACGGAGAACTATTTCAACAAAAAAAAATGACTAGATTTATAACTCCTACCCTATATAATGCAAAAGGCAATTCCAACTATACACCATGCCTCCTCTGAACTTCTTGTATTTCTATTCTGTTTTGGTTATTATTCTCTATCATATTACGATTAGTAGTCAGAGTCTAGTATGGTAGGGGTTAGAGTCAGGGATTCAGTATTTCGAATGGAAATTTGGAAAATGTATCCAATGTGTATGCAAATATGTGCCACACAAAATCTTCCCACTCCTCCAGAACAATGGCTTGACATTATCTTCGCCCCAAGTAAGACATAATTAGAGGAGAAGAATTAGAAAATCAGTGAATACTTCTCTGGAATGTAATATGCTAAGAAGTTCACTACCTTGAAGGTGGTACAGGAGTTTCCAAAAGTAAGGGACAGGGTGAACACTCCATAAACATGGAGCTCTGCTGGCCTAAAGACTTCTTGAGAAAATTCCTCTAAGGTTGGGCACTTGAAACATATGTTGTTATCAGGAGCTTTAGCTTCCTTTGTACTGAGATCATCAAAGCTGGGTCTGCACCTATGTGACCTGTAAAACATAGTTTCTTATTTTCCAATTAACATGAGACACCAGTCCTGAATTTGATCTTTGTAGGTAAACTGTGGCCACTGGGTTCTAAGTGTCTCCCTGTGTGGACTGTGAAGCCATTTGTTCATCCTCCAATTTTCATGGTGTTTCTTGCTGCTGCACCAGTCAATCAAGGCACTGTCTGTTATACTCATGATCAGCAACTAGACATCCAAAGGTTCTCCTGTGCCAGCTGGTCATGGAAATTTCAAAAATTTCATGGTATTTTTCTAGCCATATTTCAACAATGACGTTGGAGGCACTGTGAGTTTCAGTTCATTCCAGAACCATTAATCTTGACGAAGCTCATTTCAATGAAAGCTCTGGAGAAATCTCACAGGTAATGCTTCCCAAAGAATGGCCAAAAGGTCAAATGAAGCCAGGCCCATTGAGTTCTACAATGTGAGGTCCATGTGTCTTTTGACTCTCAACTATGGCTGCCAAGTCTTTCAGAAGAAAATTATGTGATATCTTGGCTGTGATTCCCAGTGCTCTGTTGAAAGCCACCCTGGGCCTTGATCTCAGTTTCCAAGGGCGACTCTCATGCATGGCCTCCTAAAATCCCAACACAATTAATGGCAATACTTTTCTGAGGTCAGTTCCAGAACTCAGTCTCTAAGGGGAAAAACACCAGAGTTCATGTCAAGGTGGACCCAGTCATCTCTTCCAACCACCACACTAACAACCACAATTAAAACCAAAACACTCCCACATGGCCCTCATGTTCTTTTATATAGACACTCATCATAACCTATCGCTGGAATTTTCCACGAGGGGCGAAGCTCAAGACAGTCTCCTAAATAATCTCTCTTGCCCCTAATTTGCCTAAATTCAGGGTGGCCTGGACACCACTCCTGTGAACCAGGAGTGTTCATATAGGCCTGCTGTTAATACTTCTCTGTTTCTCCAATTTTAGGCGTATTGACTGTGCAGTTTGGATTCTTTATGTGAATTGTAGTCACGGGAAAATTCAAGCAATTATGGGCAAGCCTCTTTAGGGCTTTGAAGAAATTATTTGGCCCAAAGGATCCCTATTCTAACTTGATGGAGGTCAGGAACCTCACAGAGAATGGGGAGAGACTTCATCCACAATAACTGCACTTTTGGCCATTTTTGTTTTGGATGCACACATGTGATGTTTCTTTAGATTCTTCAGGGGTTGAGAATCTAAGCCACGTCCTCACACAGGGCCAAGAGGCTGATTCAGACACTTCCATTTCCAAAGGAATTAAGCAAAGAGCCACAGGTGATGTCCATTCATTTCCATTTGAACCTGTTTTCTTCAGGCTTCACAAACGAATGTCTTGAGGCAAAGACCTTCCTGACATTCAGGGCAACAGAACAATAGGTAAGCAAAAGGCCCAAAGCAGGGTTTCTCCACTTAGACTATCATGGTCACACTTATATCTGAGTTTTTTGAGATGCTCGACATTCCCTTCAGCTATCCAGTACATGGCCATGTCACAGGGCTTGGAACTGCTACATATCTTGGACACAAAACCATGAGCCTATTCTGGAGAGTAGCCAGAATTCATGAAGAATGCAGGAATTTTGGAAGATACCACATGTTGCTCATCGATAAGGCAAGCTGAAATCCATTCATAAATTCGGCAGGATGAATGCTGGGAAGCTTTCTACTAGACAGGACAAAACAATTGATGCATTCTGTTTTCTAATGTCTAAAACCATGGACACAGTGGGATACACAGACATAGAAACTCTTGCTTGCCAAACGACTTACTATAAACAGTTCACTCCAAATCAAACAAACCGCCTTTTCTACCTATTCTCAGATCATGAGACAAAACCACAAACCCACACCGACAACCACAGAGGCACCACCTTCTACAAAGTATGTCTGTGACTATCCAGAGTGTCTTCTGACTGGTGGTCCAACTTATGATCCCCGGAAATCACCAACTCTGTGAACTTGTCAGGAGCCAGCGGTGAGCCACTATCTGCTTTCTCAGGAAAGGCCCCTCTTCTGAGTTTTCCTGGCAGTTGGCCATCCTCATATCTGTAGGTACCATGAAAGACTGACTCTGTCCTTGGTAAATCCAAACAAGTGAGCCCACTGGGACTGGGACTGGGACAGGCTCTTGGTACCTTGCTTCCTGGATCCCAAGTACCGAGAGTTCCATGACCAAGGAAGTGAGGTGAGGTCACTTCCTTCAGGAACTGAATGAGGTCACTGCTTTGGCAACCACTTTGTCCTAACAGTTGCTTCCAAGGGTCCCATGAGATCGAGGCTTCTCCTACTTCCTGTGACACTTTCACAAGTTAGAATGGTATATGAACCATAGGCACCCAGGAACAGCTCTCCAAACAGGACTGTTTGTGTCCATCTTCTCTACATTATGAACAGAGAGGCTGATTCAGACACAACCCTTCATCCTGACCAGGTTGTTTGCAATGGAAGATGACGTTTGCTCTCTCAGGTCCTTCATGGCTGCCTACATGTTCTCCAGGGATCACTTCTTCATGGACCTTTGAGTTTTACAACAGGTGGAAGATTTTCTACATTCCTGTATTGTAAGACCAACTTGGTCCCTCCTCTTCTGTAAAGTTAGATTGAGGGAACAGTGTATGGTTAGGGTTAATAACAGGTTTGATTTGGGTTAGGAATTATTCTAATTGATGAATAATGGTATTGGGAACCTGTGATATTTATAAGAATATATAGGTGAAATATAAGTATGAAAACAAAAATCTAGGTAAGATTTGAAGCCCAGAAGGGCATTGCGCTATTGATTGGGATACTTAGCTTTGATATACGTTCTGCACAGGTGTTTCAGATAAAACGATAATCAATGGCATAGGACCTTGTACCTTGGATGATTGAATGTAGAAGTGAACATCCACTAGAACAGTGATAGTCGGTAGGATTAGGAAGATATTCGATAAGTTTCAGAAGAAGACTGAGTACAGAATTTGGACCAAAAGTTCTTTAGCAATAGTGTATCGGGTAGAGAGTGAATGTAAATGTCAGCACACGTGAAGGGTCAGTCACAATGGCGAACTGGGGAAAATATTTAGGAAAGCAGACATCAATAGAGACATTAGGAAATCAGGCAAAGTATAAATTGAGTGATAGGATTAGACATTTGCAACAGGGTTGAGGTTCAAAATATAGTCTTAAGAAGAAACAAATATGTAGTCACCAATAAGATTGACATTTGAGAGCATTAGGCACACTGGACATCAATGTTTTCAGTAATCTATGCTCACTTTTCATTTAGGCTTTGATACAATCATAAGTGTGACCTCTTCTTTTTGTGTCCAGAATATTACTGTGATAAAATGTATATGTAGATTAGGTGACATGAGTATTTCTTCCACCATTTCTGGGAGCAACATTTTGAAGATGAAAAAATTAGTATTGGGGTTACAAATAGATTTACTCTGTGTCTATGAACATAGAGATAATTTATGAATAGACGATACTGTGATTAAATATTATAACTTGTTCCAACTTTAAAATTCGATTGAATTGATATCTGAAAATAAACAGAAAATCGTATATTTATATGCAATCATTTAGTCCAACCAGAAATACATCTAATGGTAATATTAGGGTTATGGTTTATCATGAAGAGTGTGTCAGTTTTTCTTCAAAATGATTATGGAAATCAAAAAAAAAAGCGTTTGGAAAGAAGTCTCATGAAAAAACAATCAAGTAACCTGGAGGAATACATGTGTTCTGAATCAGGAAATGATTGAAAGTGAATCAAAATCCTATAAATTATTGAAGTTGTTCATGAAATATATATCCTATGATGTGTATAAACTGAACAAATAGTAATGTACCAGTGTTGAATAAAATGTACTTCAATATAGACATCATATCCAAGAGGAATCTAGTTGCATTGATGTTAAACTGGGTCAGTTACTGTAGAAATATTAGGATTGTATGCACCACTCACTGAAGTTAGTTTTCAGTACTAGAAAACAAATATGTAATTCAGGTGGATGAATATTTCTGAGAATAATATTATGAAAAGTTGATTATAAATCCACATACATGAACATGAATGAATTTAGGTAGTATATGTAAGACACATATATTTCATATTTTGAAATATTTGGACAGTATATATATATATATATATATATATATATATATATATATATACCCCCCACACACACACACACACACAACACACACACCCAGACAATAAAATGTAGCAATATATATGCCAATCGAAATTCATCATGAAGTATATATCATCCACAGATGCAAAAATATTTAATTTACTGAACATGGATTTATGTATAATGTTGTTCTACTAGGAGGCTCACCCATAGGTTGAATTTTCTGTTCCAACAGCGTTTAGGAGGAGTGATCTCTTCTCACAATTTGTATCTTCCAAGTCAGCCACCTCACAAGAATGTACATCTGATACCAGGTAGGATTCTATATGTGCATATAAAAATACATGTGCTGAATCGGCTACAGAGAAAGGGAGACAGGAATTCACATATTTGTTAACTTTAAAAACACATGGAGAACTATTTCAATTAAAAATTAACTAGATTTATAACACCTACCCTATATGATGCAAAAGGCAAGTGCAACTATACACCATGCCTCCTCTGAACTGCTTGTATTTCTATTCTGTTTGGGTTATTTTTCTCCATCATATTTGGATTTGTCATCAGAGTCTAGGAGGGTATGGGTTAGTGTCAGATGGCCCGGCTGGCAGGACACATCAACTTGGGTGTCGATCCTAGTTGGGGAGGAATGAAGGGACAAGAGACACGAGAGATGACAGCAAGACAGGAGTTCTGATCATGCTGCAAACTTTTATTATTCTCAGAGGGTATTTATATGCTGCGGATGGGAAAGCTCTCTTATCGGCAGTTGCTGGATGTCTTCACAGGGTGAGATAACCTCAGGATGTTTCAGGTAGACAGATGGTAGCCGGATGTCAAAAGGAGATAGATGGCTGTGGGATGTCTGCCAGGCAGGTTGTGTCCCAGGGGGCTGTTTCTTGTGTCAGTCTATTTTTTGAAGGAGAACTTCCTTCTATCCCCTGACATCTCCCCTTTTGTTATATAAAATATTCGACCATACCTTACAGGCCATGGATTTAGGGGGTGATAGTGGCTCTGTTTCTCTAGGATGCCTTAGAATATCTCCTGATTTGAGCGAGCATCTTTCCTAGGAGATTTCGTGTTGGCTTTGGCATGTTTTTGGAGGAGACGTCTTTGAGGGGATAGCATGCCAACTGCCATGCACCAGAGCGTGTCATTCAGAGGTCTTGTGTTTGGGGATCCGTGGATCCATCCTCCTGCAGTCCTTCCTGGACCCTCCGTTATTATGGCCTAACGTGCTCATTCCAAGGGTGTGTCCTCCCCCAAGCGGAGGGGCCCATGGAGAACGAACCCTTATTGCAAGGGTAGAAGATGGTTGCTCAGAGCTGTTACTTATAGTTTTCTGTAAGAAAGAGAGATCTGTGGGGATGTAAACTTAATAAGCCTGTGAGAAGGGTTGAACATTCTTTTAAATGTTGGCAGTGCTGTCTTCCATCTCCAGACCATGATAGTGGACCTGTATGGGCTTAGAAACCAAAATATTAATCTGTTCTTTAATAAATTGTACCAGCCTCTTTATAATGCAGGGGCCTATGGACACCATTAAAAGTAAACCCAACAAAGGGACTAATAGGGGAAGAAGGTAGGGTAGAAATCCATTATGCCCAATCCAGAGGGGATTTTCAAATAGTTCCCTTTGTCTCTTTTCTGGATCTTCTTGAAGCTGCTTAATTTTAATGCGTACTATGCCTGATTTATTGGCATAAAAGCAGCATCGTTCCCCTAAGGCTAAGCAAATACCTCCCTGGTTAGCTGTCAGCAAATCTAAGCCTCGTCTGTTTTGAAGGAACACTTCTGCCAGGGAATTTATTTGGTCCTGCAAATCTTTAATGGTTCCTGATAAAGTTTGTACATAATTTATAAGTTGTTGAGACAGGCGATGGTAAGAGTGAATAGCCGTGCCTAAGCCACTGTACCTGTGCCCACAGCAGCTGTTATTCCAAGGCTGGCAATGAGTGGTAAAGCCTGTATTGCCCACCTATGTCTTTTGACTAAAGTGTCTAGGCTAGAAATTGGTAGAGGTTCATCTCCTGGGACAATAGTTATATCAGGGAGTAATAAAGCAAGAACACAACCAATGGTCCAATTCGCTGGAAGCGTGGGAAGGCCGAGTTTCCTCCACACATAAAAACTGTGCCATTGGAGGGACAAAGAGATGGGGTGGGTGAGGAATAATTTTATACTGTTGAGCAATTTCCAAAGGAAGTAAGTCGAACATCAATATCATAGGTATTATTCTGCATCGCGCCTAAAAGAAATAATGTAAAAGTGTCTATAGGCTGTACTTTAAAGGGAAATCCGGGTTGGCATGTATTATCATTGTCCATGATAGAATTAATAGGAACTGCCATAGGCATGATTGCCCCTGTTGTCATGCAGAGCCAGCAATCACCAGCAAGGGTGGGGTTCGAATTATTAAGCTAGGAGAATGTAGTTTGCAAAATATCTAATGTATTGGTATCTAAACCTGGGAACTGGGATTTAGGCTACATTAAGGGATGATATGTGAGCTCAGGGATTTGGGGTTTCAAAAGTTTGATTATCTGAGGATGCTTGACAGAATAAGTGGGTCCTCCACCATCAGAGACCCCTGTAGGGGCCTTAATGGGCCAGTAGGAAGGTTTTCCGACAGTGCCTTGGCACCCAGCTGACTGTAGCTTGGTGTATTTGCCATCTCCTCCATGGTCAAAGAGAATGGGGGTATAATGAATAGTGGTCCCCCTGCTGCATGAGTTTTAGTTAGGGAGGCTTCAAAAAATTGTTCTCCCTGTTTATTAACACAAAGTGAAGCCGACGCATTACAAGAGACATGCATCGCCTGGGTATGCGTACAAGTTGCAGAACAATTTTGGAGAGCTTTACTTGTACTAGGGGGAATAATCTTTGGCTTGTTAACACGTACCCATTTAGGCTGATGAACTCCTCCGAGATTATGGTCAACCTTGGCACGGAGGTAAGTCACCTTAGTCATGCAGTCAGCAGTCTGGGTCCAACTAGTGGGAGCCTCAGTCCAAAATCCTCCTTTGCATTCACGGGGGGGGGCAAAAAGGTACCCCATGATGTTGGAAATTAGAGGTCCAAGGCCTCTGTGTTCAAACCTGTTCAGCAGAAGTGCCTTAAGCAGGATCCTCGCACAGATTGTTGGCTGTATCTGAAATGGAGGAAAATTTGTCCTCAGGGGGAGGGCCTCCGTCCCTCGGTTGAGGTAAGTAATTTACCTGTTTAACCAGGCATTCTGGTAACCATCTTGGGGATGCTTGCTCTTGGTCCAAAACACAAGCTGAGCCTCATCCCCTGATGAGGATAGGATGTGGGCGTTTTCATTTATTTGTAATGGGATTGCACCACATAACAGGTGTGCGAACAGAATTGGATGAAGGATGCCAGTGTCTGTCTGTGGCCAAATGGCCTTCACTGTCTAGGGTAAGAAAAATAAGGGCAAATAATGCATGGTTAAGGCGATCCCTGGGAGTGGTAAATACAAGGGCGGAAGCCTTAAGACGGGATAGCCAAGTCTTTAAGGTAAGCTGGGCAAGTTCCACATGCCTTGGCCCCGAGTGTTGTATGGAATTTCAGTAGTATGACAAAATTGCAAGGTAGCACAAAACTGTTTAAACTTGGCACTGGTATATGCAGGACATTTATCTGTTTTAATATGTATTGGTTTACACATTACGAAAAAGGCTGAAACAAGATGAGAAAGGACATCTTTGGTAGCCTCTCAAGAATGTGGTGATGCAAAAATAAAGCCGCTGAAGGTATCTATAGAAACGTATATATATTTGGTTTTTCAAAATTCAGGAAAATGAATAACATCCATTTGCTAAATCTGATTGGGCAGTAATCCTCGGGGGTTAATTCCCAAGTGTTGAATGGGGAGGGAGACAGTGCAAGCAGGGCATGCTTTTACTATTTCTCATGCATGTTGCCTGGTAATTTTCCAAAGTAATCGATGGCTCTGGGAATTTAGATGGTGAAGATTGTGTAACTCCATGGCCTTTTGAATGGAGCCAACAAAAATTGGAAAGATGGAACGTGTTGCTGCATCAGCTTGGGCATTACCTTGTGTTAGAGGGCTCAGAAGGTCAGAGTGTGTCATGATATGTCCTAAGGAAAATGGATGTTTTCTGGCCTGAATTAGCTGCTGAAGCTGGTGAAACAGAAAGGGGGAATTGGAAGAAGCCTTAATGGTGGGTGAAATCTCCAGAAGGGGCACAGAATGAGCAATGTAGGCACTGTCTGTATAAATATTAACAAGATTATCAAAAAACTTTATAAAAACTTGTGTTATGGCGAACAATTCCACAAACTGAGCTGACTGATAGACAGTATCAAAGGTGGTAGGCTTGTTATTGACAACAAAGATTGCACGGCCATTACTGGAACCATCTGTAAAAAAGGTAAGGGCTTGAGGAATGGGAGCCTTTTGAGTAATTTTGGGAAAAATAAATGGATGTAACTGGACAAAATTTAAAAGGGGGTCATTGGGGATGTGGTTATGAATTGTTCCCAAAAAGCCTGATAGGGCAATATCCCATTCATCCATGTCTGTAGTAAAAATTGTAGTAAGGGTTTGGTCCTTAGTATATGGAATTAAAATATTATCAGGGTCTTTGCCAAAATGTTGTCGAGAAAGCAAACGACCTTTAAAAATAAGAGAAGCTACCTGAGCAAGATAAACAGTAATAACCTTGGAGGATGTGGTGGGTACAAGGACCAAAAGCAAGGGGCAGCCTTTATTTTTAAAATGTGGATCTCGCTGCCAAAATATTCCTGTGGGTGTATGAGGAGTGTGGAAAATAACCAGAACCAGAGGAAGGTTATAAGAAATTTGTGTAACAAACTTTTGGGCAATGGCTTCTGTGGCTTGGTTTAATGCATGTCATGCCTCGGGAGTAAGCTTTTGAGGGGAGGAGGGGTGGGAATCACCTATCAAAATATCATTAAGGGGCAAAAGTACACAAGTGGGTAATTTTAAATATGTTCCTAGCAATTGAATATCCCCCAGTAATATTTGAAAATCATTAAGTGTGTGAATATGGTCCACACATAGTTGTATTTTAGGAATTTGGATCTGATTATCTTGAAGTTTAAGGCCCAAATAGGTATAAGGGTCCTGTGTTTGAAACTTATCTGGAGCTATCTGTAGTCCCAAGGTAGTGAGGTTTTGTAAAAGTCCAAGTAACAATTATTAAGGTCACGGGTATTAGGTGCAGCAATTAACAAATCATCCATATAATGTAAAATATAATTTTGTGCTCATCGCTCTCTCACAGGGTCTACTGCTTGAGCAACGTATTTTTGGCAAAGACTAGGGCTGTTGGCCATACCTTGGGGAAGAACCTTCCATTGAAATCTCTGCATAGGGCCCAGAAAATTAATGCGAGGGAGACTAAAGGCAAAATAGGGTCTATCCTCAGGATGTAAAGGAATGGTAAAAAAGCAATCTTTTAAGTCAATAACCATTTTACAATAGGTTTTTGGAATCGCCACTGGTGTGGGAATGCCTGGCTGTAGTGCTCCCATCGGGCACATAACTTTATTAATGGCACACAAATATTGTAAAAGGCGCCACTTGCCTGATTTTTTCTTGATAATAAAAATAGGAGTAATCCATGGTGAGGTTGAGGGATTAACATGGCCGGCTGCCAGCTGTTCCAGCACTAACGTGGAGGCAGCCTCCAATTTTTCTTGGGTAAGGGGCCACTGATCCACCAACACAGGAGTCTGAGTCTCCCAAATAATTTTATCTGCATGGGGTACAGGAGGGTCAGGGACCGACACTAAAAATCTGAATACACAAGTCCACATGTATTTGTTTTTTTTATGGGTTGTATAGGCTCCACCAGTCCTTATTTCAGTATCCCCAGGCCTGTACCAGGAACAAAATTCATAGGAAGCATTTGATGAGTCACCATGGAATTGGGACTGGCGAGAATAACTTCCAATGACTCAAAATATCTCCACCCTATACGTTAACAGGGAGGTCAGAATCAACGAAAGGAGTGACAGTTGACTTATTACCATCTTTATCAGTGCAGCTAATAGACCTTGAGCTGACCAGAGGATTTTTTTATTTTCCTATCCCTTTAAGGTCAGTCAAGGATGGAGTGAGGGGCCAACCTGATGGCTAGTATTTTTGAGAAATAATTGTGGCATCAGCTCCAATATCTAGAACTCCTTGGAATTCCTTTCCTTCAGTAAGTAAGGTAAGGGTGGGTCTATTGTGAGAAATGGGTTGAACCCAATACACATCAGAGAAGCCTAAGAAGGCAGCCCCCCGAGGTAGGTTTGGGTGGTGGAAATGCCTCCTGAATCCAAGGGAAGGAGAATTAATTGTGCAAGTCTTGTTCCTGCTGGGATGGCGGCAACTCCATTAATAGCAGTGGCCAGTATTTTTATTTCTTCAGTGAAATCATTATCATTAATTCCAGCGAAGACCTGAACACCTTGTATGGTAGTGGAGGCTCTTCCAAGAATAAGGGCACATGTATGAGATGGAGGGGGACCCATAATTCCAGTGGGTATTATCTGGGGCCCTTGCATTGAGTCTAATATTGTAACTGTGGTGGCACAGAGGTCCAATTTTGCGCTGCCTGGGGTGGCTAGTTGGAGGGAGGCAATTGTGGAGAAGGATTTTGTGGTAGGTTGGGAGTTTGGGAGGGAACAAACCTTATTGCTCCTGTGTTTGTCCTGGGGGATGTTGTGGCCAGGGGCTGGCCCCGCAGGGAGTTTCCTGAGAAGCAGGAAGAAATAGGCTGTCTGAGGGCATTTGTCTTAGATCTACACTCACTGCCCCAGTGATGACCTTTACCACTTCTATGGAAAAGGGTAGCTGGGGGCGGTTAAGCCCCAGTTTGAGGAGACGCTATTCCTAGGCTTTGTTTGCCTATCGGACACCCACATGCAAAATGGCCAGGTTGTTTACAAGTAAAGCAAGTACGTGAGCCAGGATTGTGAAACGCCTTGGTAAAGGCGGCCCCTAAAGCGAGACCCATGGCATGGGCTGCACCCACGCCTGCACAGAGTCTAATAAATTCAGAAAGTTTCCCTTTATCCTTATGTGGTTGAAGAACATCCTGACATGCTAGGTTGGCATTTTCAAAGGCAAGATGTTTTACATAGGTGCTTTCACCTTCGCTTGGTTCATGCAAGCATTCCGCAGCTAGGTTAAGCCGGGGAACAAACTACCTATAAGGCTCATGGGGCACTTGTCAAATTTTTGCCAGGGAATTGGTAGCCGAGGCCTTTTGAGGGAGGTGTCACCAAGCAGGAAAACCAGCCATCTGAGTCTGCGCCAAGAGTCCAGGAGGGAAACGTGCCTGTTATTTTTAGTGTCAAAAGGTGCATTGCCCACTAGCTAAACTTAAGTCCCAGATTCAGAGGAGGCCTTAGTTAAAATTATTTGAGCAGTTTCCCGACATTGTCTTCGAAATCTGCATTCCATAACAGGAAGTCTCCGGCACTGAAGGTAGCTTGGTCTAAAAATTTCCAATCATTGGGAGTAAGCCATTGTGCGCTGTGGATTTCTAATAAAGCCAACGTGTAGGGCACAGTGGGGCCATAGTGAGCACAAGCCTTATTAAGTTTTTCAAGGAAACATAGGCTTAATTTTTTGTAGACTCTGGGTTCCTTCCTGCCCAGGGGTGAACTCCTCATCCTCTGAGTCCTGATCTCCTTGATCCATTTCCCCCGCTTCCTCCTCTTGTTCCTCATCGAAGTCTTTGACCTCAGCCTGGGCAGGCTTATCTATCTGACTGGTGGTGACTGGGTAGGTGAGAACAGGCCGATGGAGTGGCTTCGACTTTGTATTAGACCGCTGTGGGCCAGCTTGCATTGACTCCATAGCTAAGGCTAATGAAGAGAGCTCAGAGTCAAGGGAATTTAATTATTTTAAAAGTTGCATCTCTTCCCGTCTATGTTGGAAGGATGCTGGCAAGGGAGCGAGGTTAGGTAGGGGAAGTAGGGAAAAAATATCTGGGGGGGCACTTGGCCCCTGAAGGGCCAGAGCACAAAAGGCAGGAGGGATATAGGAGGGAGGTGGATGTGTAAATCCTGTAGGCTGTGGCAGGGTCCTGAGAGGTTGCGGGTCTTCTGAATGGTAGAGAGCTGCTTCCTTCTCCAAGATAGTGTCCTTCCCAGGGGTCAATGTGTCTCTGGGATTTAAAACTGGATAAAGGTGGTTTTTAATCATTGGAGCCTTATTAATTAGGGTCGTATTTTGAGGGGGACCAGGAAGGTTCTCAGGGTCCTGGGAAGACTGAGAAGGGTCTATGTCTATACTAATGATGGGCATGCAGAGGAGGGACGAGAGGTCTTTTGCATAATCTCTTCCCCAATCCTGACAAGTTGTAAGGTACCATTGTCAAAGCGAAAACTTTTAAGAATTTCATTAATTAAGTTCCAGTAAGAAAAGGTGGGAACTGGCATTTTTTCTGGGCCAAAGGATTCATAATAATCTTTTAAACAGTCTCCTACTCTAAGCCATTTTTGCCATCAATGGTCCCTTCAAGAGGAAACCATGGACACAATGCTCCTATGTGTGAAAAGAAAAATTTTAACTCCTTTTTCTTAACATGTGCCCCCCCATGTCTTGAAGAACTCCTTGAGGCCTGAAATAAACAAATCATGTGACGATACTGCTTGTCACATGGTGGGTCACTCACCGTGCATCATTCCCACCCTCCTCCTGGATATGTCTTCGGGTGGTGTCTGCTGAGACGATCGCGGGCTCCTCTTGACCAAGTCTTCCAGGAGGAAGGGGTTCCCCCTCAGTCAATGGCTTGAGCCCCAGTCGGTGGGCGCCAGATGTCCCGGCCGGCAGGACACATCAACATGGGCAGCGAACCTAGATGGGGAGGAATGAAGGGACAAGAGACACGAGAGATGAGAGCAACACAGGAGTTCTGATCAAGGTGCAAAATTTTATTGTTCACACATGGGTATTAAAATGCTGGATTTGGGAAAACTCTCTTATCGGCAGTTCCTGGATGTCTTCACAAGGTGAGATAACTTCAGGATGTTTCTGGAAGAAAGATGGCCACAGGATGTCTCAGGGACACATATGGCTACAGGATGTCTTCCAGACAGGATGTCTCCTGGTGGCTGTTTCTTGTAAGTGTCAGGCTGTTCTTTGAAAAAGAATTCCTTCTACCCTTGACAGTCAGGGATTCAGTATTTCGAATGGAAAATTGGAAAATGAATCCAATGTGTAGGCAAATATGTGCTACCCAAAAATCTTCCAACTCTCATTCAGAACAATGCCTTGACATTTCCTTCACCCCAAGTAAGACACAATTAGAGGAGAAGAGTTAGAAAATCTGTGAATACATATCGGTAATGGAAAATGCTCAGGAGTTCACAACCTTCGAGGTTGTAGAGAAGTTTCAAAAAGTAAGGGACAGGGTAAAAACTCCAAAAACATGGAGCTCTGCTGGCCTAAAGACTTTTTGAAAAACTGCCTCTGAGGTTGGGCACCTGAAATATATGTTGATGACAGGAGCTTTAGCTTCCTTTGTAGTGAGACCATCAAAGCTGGGTCTGCATCTATATGACCTGGAGGACATGGTTTCTTTTTTTCCTATGAACATGAGGCAGCAGGGCTGAATTCTCTCTTTATAGGTAAACTGTTGCCACTGGGGGCTAAGTGTCTTCCAGTGTGGACTGTGAAGCCATTTGGTCATCCTCCACTTTTCGTGGTGTTTCTTGCAGCTGCACTGGGAGTTTGGTATTTGCTTCACAAAATACGAGAAGTTCAACTGGGACACAGTGATGGAGGGAGTTCTGTCACGTGTGGTGGGTAAGGGTCTGCAGGAGAATGCACCAACCTGGCTTATATCCCACATAGCTTGCCCCCTTGACCATAGCAATCTGATTCTAAACATTGCCCTGCAACCTCTCCATATAACAAGATGCCTTTACATACAAGGGTATGGGGGCTGCACCATATCAGTCACAAGGCATTTGGAAGCCAATGGCATATCCACATCACCCCACCACAGATGTTTTAACACACACCTGCACACCACTGCTCTAGGCCGACTACTCATCAGGCTCCAAGTTACTGGCATCTCTGTTCTATACCATTTTCATGAAACCCAGTCAATCAAGGCACTGTCTGGTACACTCATGATCAGCAATAGGACACCCAAAGGTTCTCCAGTGCCACCAGGTGATGGGAATTTCCAAACTTTAATGATATTTATCTAGGCATTTTTCATGGATGAAGTTGAAGGCACTGTGGGTTTCAATTCATTCAGGAACCATAAAATGGAGAAGAAGCTCATTTCAATGAAAGCTCTGGAGAATTCTAACAGGCAAGGCTTCCCAAAGACAGGCTAAAAGGTCACATTAAGCCAGGCATTTGAGGTCTACAATGTGAGGTCCATGTGTGTTTTGACTTGCAATTATGGCTGCCAAGTCTTTAAGAATGAAATCATGTGATGTCCTTCCTGAAATTTCCAGTGCTCTTCCGAAAGCCTCCCTGGGCCTAGATCTCAGTTTCCAAGTGCGACTCTCATGCGTGGCCTCCTAAAATCCCAACACAATACATGCCAATACTTCTTTGAGGTCAGTTCCAGAACTCAGTCTCTAAGGGGAATCACATAAGTGTTCAAGCCCAGGTGGACATAGTCATCTCTTCCAATGGCCACAAAAATGACCACAATTAAAAACAAAACACTCCCACATGACACACCTGATGCAAAGACCTTCCTGACTTTCAGGGCAACAGAAGAATAGGTAAGCAAAATGTCCAAAGCAGGGTTTTTCCACTGAGGCATTCCTGGTCACACTGATATCTGAGCTTTCTGAGATGCTCGCCATTCCCTTCAGCTATCCAGTACATGGCCATGTCACAGAGATTTGAGGAGGTACATATCATGGACACAAAACCATGAGCCTATTCTGGAGAGTGCACACAATTCAGGAAGAAAACAGGAACTTAAGAAGTTAGCAGGTGTTCCCCATTGATAAGTCAAGCCGCAGTCCATTCATGAATTGGGCAGGATGAAAGCTGAGAAGCTTTCTACTAGACAGGACTCACCCATTGATGCATTTTCTTTTCTAGTGTCTACATCCAGGGACACAGTGGTATAAACAGACATAGAAACACTCGCCTTGTCAAATGACTTACTAGAAACAGTTCCCTCCAAACCAAACAAACCGCCATTCCTACCTATTCTCAGAATATGAGACAAAACCACAAACCCACACCGACTCCCACAAAGACACATCCTTCCCCCAAGTAGGTCTGTGACTATCCGGAGTGTCCTCTGACTGGTGGGCCATACTATGTTCCAATGAAATGGCCTGTCCTGTCTCAGATCTGGTCTCCTTGGCCAACTCTGTGAAGTTGTCAGGAGCCAGCAGTGAGCCACTACCTACTTTTTCAGGAAAAGCCCCTCTTCAGAGCTTTCCTGGTTTTGGCTGTCCTCACATCAGTAGGTACCAAGAATGACTGACTCTGTCCTTGGTAAATCCATACAAGTGAGACCACTGGGATTGGGACTGCCTCTTGGTGCCTGGCTTCTTGGATACCAAGTTCAGAGAGTTCCATCAACAAAGAAGTGAGGTGAGGTCACTTCCTTAAGGAACTGAATCAGATCACTGCCTTGGTAACCACTTTGTCCTAACAGTTGCTTCCAAGACGACCATGAGATGGAGGCTGCCCCTACTTTCTGTGACACTTTCACAAGGTAGAATGGTATATCAACCATAGGCACCTAGGAACAGCTCTCCACACCAACCTGGTTTGGTCCATCTTCTCTACAATAAGAAGAGAGAGGCTGATTTATAAACAACCCTTCATCCTGACCAGGTTGTTTGCCATGGATGCTGACTTTTGCTCTCTCAGGTCCTTCATAGTTGTTTACATCTTCTCCAGGGATCATTTCTGCATGTACCTTTGAGGTTCTCAGCAGGTGGAAGATCCCCTATATTCCTGTATTGTAAGACCAACTCTGTCCCTGCTCTTCTGTAAAGTTAGATTGAGGGAACAGTGTATGGTTAGGGTTAATAATATGTTCAATTTGAATAAGGAATCATTCTGCTGCATGAATAATGGTACTGGGAACCTGCGACATTTATAAGTATATATAGGTGAAATATATGTATGAAAACAGAAATCTAAATAAGATTTGAAGCGCAGAATGGGGATGGGCCCTTGATTGTGATACTTAGCGTTGAATTATGTTCTGCACAGATGTCTGAGATAGATCGATATACAATGGCATTAGACACTGTACCTTGTATTATTGAATGTATAAGAGAACATCCAGTCAAAAAGGGATAATGGGTAGGATTAGGAAGATAGTCAGTAGGTTTAAGAAGAAGAGTGAGTATAGGATTTGGAAAAAAAGTTCCTTAGCAATAGGGTTTGGATTAGAGTGTGAATGTAAATGTCAGCACAATTGAAGAGTCAGTCACAATGATGAACTGTGGAAAGTATGTAGGAAAGCTGATATAAATAGAGACATTATGAAACCAGGAAAAGTATAAAGTGAGAGATAGGATTAGATATTTTCAACAGGGTTGAGTTTGAATATATAAACTTAGCAAGAAACAAATATGTTGTCACAAATAGGATTGACTTTTGAGAGCATTAGCCAAACTTGACATGGATGGTTTTAGTAATCCATGTTCACTTTACATTTAGGCTTTGGTGCAAACATAAGTGTGACCTTTTCTTTTTGTGTCCAGAATATTACTGTGATAAAATGTATATGTAGATCAGATGACATGAGTATTTCTTCCACCATTACTGGGAGCAAAATTTTGAAGACGTATAAATTAGTATTGGGTTTACAAAGAGGTGTACCCTGTGTCTATGAATATAGAGACAATGCATGAATAGACAATAGTGTGAATAAATAATATAACTGGTTCCACTTTAAATAATGGATTTATTTGATATCTGAAAATATATAAGAAATCTTATATTGATATACAATCATGCATTCCAACCAGTTATACATCTAATAGTAATATTAGGGTTATAGTTTATCATGAAGGGTGTGTGAGTTTTGCTTCAAATATGATTATGGAAATCGAAAATAATATGTTTGGAATGAAGTCTCATAAACAAACCAGTCAAGAAACATGGAGGATTACATGTGTTCTAAAGCAGAAAATGATTGAAAGTGAAACAAATGCCTATAATTTTGCTAACGTATGGATGAAATATATATCCTATAATGTGCATAAACTGAAGAAATTGTAACATACCAGTGGTGAATAAGAATGAACATCAAAATACACATCATGTCCCATAGGAATCTACTTGCATTGATGAGAAACTGGATCAATTATTGTAGAAATATTAGGATTTGTATCCACCATTCACTGAAGTTAGTTTTCATTTCTAGGAAAAAAATATGTATTTCAGTTGGATGAATATTTCCGTGAATAATCTTGTGAAATGTTAACTCTAAATCCACATACATGAATATGAATGAATTTAGGGAGTTTATAATAAGACACATATATTTTATATTTTAAAAAAATTTAGAGTGTATATATATATATATATATATATATATATATATATATATATATACACACACACACACACACACACACACACACACACACAGACATTAAAAATTAGCAATATATATGCCAATCGAAATTCACCATGAAATATATATCATCCACAGATCCAAAAATATTCATTTTACTGAACATGGATTTATGTATAATGTTGTTCAACTAGGAAGCTCACCCATAGTTTGAAATTTCAGTTTCAACAGCGTTTAGGCAGAGTGATCTATTCTCACAATTTCTATCTGCCAAGTCAGCCACCTCACAAGAATGTACCTGTGGTACCAGGTAGAATTCTATATGTGCATATAAAAATACATGTGCTGAATAGGCTACAGAGAAAGGGTGACAGGAATTCACATATTTGTTAACTTTAAGTACACATGGAACTATTTCAATTAAAAATTAACTAGATTTATAACACCTACACTTTATCATGCAAAAGCCAAGTCTAACTATACACCATGCCTCCTCTGAAATGTTTGTATTTCTATTCTGTTTGGGTTATTTTACTCCATCATATTAGGATTAGTTGTAAGAGTCTATTAGGGTATGGGTTAGTGTCAGTTATTAAGTATTTCAAATGGAAAATAGGAAAATGAATCCAATGTGTATGCAAATATGTGCTACAATAAATTTCCACTTTCATCCAGAACAATGCCTTGACAATATCTTCGCCCCTAGTAAGACACAATTAGAGAAGAAGAGTTAGAAAATCTGTGAATACATACCTGGAATGGAAAATGTTCAGGAGGTGGTAGAGGAGTTTCCAAATGTAAGGGACAGTGTAAACACTCCACAAACATGGAGCTATGCTGGCATTAAGACTTCTTGAGAAACTGCCTCTGAGGTTGGGCACTTGAAGTATATGTTGTTGTCAGGAGCTTTAGCTCCCTGTGTACGGAGACCATCAAAGCTGGGTCTGCATCTATGTGACCTGGAGGATATGGTTTCTTATTTTCTAATGAACATGAGGAAGCAGTGATAAATTCTCTCTTTGTAGATAAACTGTGGCCACTGGGGGCTAAGTGTCTCCCTGTGTGGACTTTGAAGCCATTTGGTCATCCTCCAATTTTCGTGGTGTTTCTTGCAGCTGCACTGGGTGTTTTGTATTTGCTTCACAACATACAAGGATTTCAAATGGGTCACAGTGCTGTTGGGAGTCCTGTAAGGTGTGGTGGGTCAGGGTCTTCAGGAGAATGCACCAACCAGGCTTCTATCCCACATTGCTTGCTCCCTTGACCATAGCAACCTGATTCTGAACATTGCCCTGAAACCTGTCCATATAACCAGATGCCTTTTCATATAATTTTATGCTGGCTGCACCAAATCAGTCACAAGCCATTTGGAAGCCAATGACACACCCACATGGCCACACCACAAATATATTATCAGACAACTGCACACCACTGCTCTAGGCTCACTACTCAGCAGGCTCCAACTTACTGGCATCTCTGTTCTACACCATTGTCAAGAAATCCAGTCAATCAAGGCACTGTCTTGTACACTCATTAGCAGCAATAGGACATCCAATGGTTCTCCAGTGCCACCTGGTCATTGGGAATTTCAAAAATTTCATGGTATTTATCTATCCATTGTTCAAGAATGAAGTTGGAGGCACTTTGGGGTTTCCATTCATCCAAGAACCATGAAATGGTGAGGAAGCTCATTTCAATGAAAGCTCTGAAGATCTCTCACAGGCAAGGCTTCCCAAAGAGTGGTCAAAATGTCACATGCAGACAGGCCCATTGAGGTCTAAAATGTGAGGTCCATGTGTGTTTTGACTCTTAACTATAGCTGCCAAGTCTTTCAGAATAAAATCATGTGATATCCTGGCTGAGATTCTCAGTGCTCTGTGGAAAGCCACCCAGGGCCCAATCTCAGGTTTCAAGGGTGACTCTCATGCGTGGCCTCCTACAATCCCAACACAATTAATGGCAATACTTCTCTTTGGTCAGTTCCAGAACTCAGTCTCGAAGGAGAATCACACCAGAGTTCAAGCCCATGTGGACCCAGTCATCTCTTCCAACCGCCACACAAATGACCACAATTGAAACCAAAACTTTCCCACATGACCCTCATCTTCTTCCATATAGACACTCATCATAAACTCTTGCTGGAGGTTTCCATTAGGAGCGCAGCCCAAGACAATGTCCAAAATATGCACCCTTGCCCGTCATTTGCCTAAAGTGAGCGTGGCCTTGACACCCTTCCTGTAAACCAGGAGTGATCAAATAGGCCTGCCTTTAATACTGCTCTGCTTCTCCAATTTGAGGCCTACTGACTGTCAGGTATAGATTCTTTATGTGATTTGGCATCATGGGAGAACCCAAGCACTTGTGCAGGAGTTCAAAGAACTCATTTGACCCAGAGGATCCTATTCTCACTTGATGGAGGTCAGGAACCTAACAGAGGAAGGCAGGAAACTTCATGCACAATGACTGATATTTTTACCATTTTTGTTTTCAATACACACATGGGAACTTTCTTTATATCCATCAGGTGCTGAGAATCTAATCCATAGCCTGACCCAGAGCCAAGCGGCTGATTCAGACACATCCCTTTCGAAAGCAATTAAGCAAAGCACCACAGGTGATGCCCATTCATTTGCATTTAAAAACTGTTTACTTCAGGCTTCAAAAAGGAGTGGCCTGAGGTAAGGACCTTCCTGACATTCAGGGCAACAGAAAAATATGTAAGCAGAAGGCCCAAAACAGTGTTTCTCCACTGAGACTTTCCTGGTCACACTGATATCTGAGTTTCCTGAGATGCTCGCCATTCCATTCAGCTATCCAGTACATGGCCATGTCACAGAGCTTGGAGGTGTTACATATCTTGGAAACAAAACCATGAGCCTATTCTGGGTAGTGGCCAAAATTTAGGAAGAAAACAGGAACTTAGGACGATAGTAGGGGTGGCCCATCCATAAGGCAACCTGCAGTCCAGTCATAAATTGGGTAGGATGAATGCTGGAAAACTTTCTTCTAGACAGGACATATCCATTGATGCATTCTCTTTTCTCATGTCTACAACCACGGACACAGTGAGATACACAGATATAGAAACACTCACCTTTTCAAACAACTTTTTAGAAACAGTCCACTCCAAACCAAACAAACCGCCTTTCCTACCTATTCTCAGAACATGAGACAAAACCACAAACTCACACCCACACCTACAAAGGCACTTCCTTCCCCCAATATGTCTGTGATTATCGGGAGTGTCCTCTGTCTGTGGACCATATTGTTACCCCGAACTGGCCTGCCCTGTCTCAGATCTGGTCTCCGTGGCCAAATCTGTGAAGTTGTCAGGAACCAGCGATGACCAACTACCTGCTTTCTTAGGAAAGGACCCTCTTCAGAGCTGTCCTGGCATTTGGCCATTCTCACATCAGTAGGTACCAAAAAAAGACTCTCTGCCCTTGGTAAAACCAAACATGTGATCCCACTGGGACTGTGACTGGGACTGGCTCTGGATGCCTGGCTTCCTTGATCCCAATTTCAGAGAGTTCCATCACCAAGTAAGTTAGGTGAAGTCACTTTCTTCATGAAATGAATGAGGTCACTGCCTTGGCAACCACTTTGTCCTAGCAGTTGCTGCCAAGGGTCCCATGAGATGGAGGCTGTTCCTACTTTCTGTGACACTGTCACAAGTTAGAATGGTATATCAACCATATGCACCGGGGAACTTCTCTCCATACAGGCATGCTTTGGTCCATCTTCTCTACATTAAGAAGAGAGAGACTGATTCAGACACATCCTTTCATCCTGTCCAGGTTCTTTACCATGTCAGAAGACTTTTGCTCTCTTTGGTACTACATAGCTGCCTACAACTTCTCCAAGGATCATTTCTGCATTGACCTTTGAGGTTCTCAGCAGGTGGAAGATCCCCTACATTTCTGTATTGTAAGACCAACTCTGTCCCTGCTCCTCTGTAAAGTTAGATTGAGGGAACAGCGTATGGTTAGGGTTAATAACAGGTTCGATTTCGGTTAGGAATCATTCTGCGGGATGAATAATGTTATTGGGAACCTGCGATATTTAAAAGAATATTAAGGTGAAAGATAAGTTTGAAAACACAAATCTATGTAAGTTTTGAATCCCAGAAGTGTATTGAGCCCTTGGGTAGGATACTTAGCTTTGAATTATGTTCTGCACAGATGTCTCTGATTAATCGCTATACAATGGCATAGGACCTTTACCTTGGATGATTGAATGTTGAAGAGAACATGCAGTCAAAAAGGGATAATCGGTAGGATTAGGAAGATAGTCAGAAGGTTTAGAAAGAAGAGTGAGTATAGGATTTGGACCAAAAGTTTTTTAGCAATAGGGTTTCGGGTAGAGAGTGAATGTAAATGTCAGCACATGTGAAGAGTCATTCACAATGATGAACTGGGGAAAATATGTATGAAAGTAAATATCAATTGAGACAAAAGGAAATCAGGCAAAGTATAATGTGAGTTATAGGATTAGACATTTTCAACAGGGTTGAGGTTGAATATATAATCTTAGCAAGAAACAAATATGTAGTCACAAATTGGATTGACATTTGAGAGCATTAGGCAACCTGGACATGGATGTTATTACAAATCCATGCTCACTTTCCATTTAGGCTTTGGTACAATCATAAGTGTGACCTTTGCATTTTGTGTCCATAATATTACTGTGATAAAATATATATGTAGATCAGGTGACATGAGTATATCTTCCACCATTTCTGGGAGCAATATTTTGAAGACGTATAAATTAGTATTGGGGGTACAAAGAGGTGTACCCTGTTTCTATGAATATACAGATAATGCATGAATAGAACATACTCTGAATAAAACATATACTCATTCCATTATAAATAATGAATTGAATTGATATCTGAAAATATACAGGAAATCAAATATTGATATACAGACATTCATTACAACCAGTTATACATCAATGATAATATTAGTATTAGGATTTTCATGAAGAGTGTGTGAGTTTCGCTTCAAAATTGATTTTGGAAATCGAAAATAATGTGTTTGGAAAGAAGTCTCATGAAAAGACCAGTAAAGCAACATGGAGGAATACATGTGTTCAGAAGCAGGAAGTGATTGAAAGTGAAACAAATTCCTATATATTTTTGAAATTTTGGATGAAATATATATACTATGATGTGCATAAACTGAAGAAATAATAATGTTCCATTGTTGAATAAATATGAATGTCAAAATATATATCATGTCCCATAGGAATCTGCTTGCGTTGATGTTAAACTGGGTCAGTTACTGTAGAAATATTAGGATTTGTATACACCATTCACTGAAGTTAGTTGTCAGTAATAGGAAACAAATATGAATTTCAGGTGGATGAATATTTTAGAAAATAATCTTGTGAAAAGTTGATTATAAATCCACATAAATGAATATGAATGAATTTAGGGAGTGTATAATAAGTCACATATATTACATATTTTGAAAAATCTGAGAATATATATATATATATATATATATATATATATATATATATATATATATATACAGAGAGAGAGAGAGACATTAAAAACTAGCAATATATATGCCAATCAAAATTCATCATGAAATATATATCATACACAGATCCAAAAATATTCATTATACTGAACATGGATTTATGTATAATGTTGTTCAACTAGAAAGTTCACCCATAGTTTGAAATTTCAGTTCCAACAGCATTTACGAGGAGTGATCTCTTCTCACAATTTGTATCTGCCAAGTCCAACACCTCACAAGAATATACGTGTGGTACCAGGTAGAAATCTATATGTGCATATAAAAATACATGTGCTTAATAGGCTACAGAGAAAGGGAGAAAGGAATTCACATATTTGTTAACTTTAAAAACTCATGGAGAACTATTTCAAAAAAAAATTTGCAAGATTTATAACTCCTACCCTATATTATGCAAAAGGCAAGTCCTACTATACACCTTGCCTCCACTGAACTGCTTGTACTTCTTTTCTGTTTTTTGTTATTTTTCTCCATCATATTAGGATTAGTAGTCAGAGTCTAGTTGGGAATTGGTTAGGGTCAGAGATTCAGTGTTTTGAAGGGAAATTGAAAAATGTATCCAATGCCTATGCAAATATGTGCTACCCAAAATCTTCCCACTCTCATCCAGAACAATGCCTTGACATTATCTTTTACCAAAGTAAGACACAGTTAGAGGAGAAGAGTTAGAAAATCTGTGAATACATATCTGGAATGGAATATGCTCAGGAGTTCACAACCTTGGAGGTGGTAGCAGAGTTCAAAAAAGTAAGGCAAAAGGTAAACACTCCTCAAACATGGAGCTCTGCTGGCCGAAAGAATTCTTGAGAAACTGCCTCTGAGGTTGGTCACTTGAAATATATGTTGTTTTCAGGAGATTTAGTTCTTTTGTAGAGAGACCATCAAAGCTGGTTCTGCATATATGTGACCTGTAAGACATGGTTTCTTATTTTTCATTGAACATGTGGCAGCAGTGCTGAATTCTTTTTTTGTAGCTAAACTGTGGACACTGGGGCTAAGTTTCTCCCTGTGTTAACTGGGAAGACATTTGTTCATCCTCCACTTTTAGTGGTGTTTCTTGCTGCTGCATTGGGAGTTTGGTATTTGCTTCACGAAATAAAGGAGTTCAATTGGGACACATTGCTGGAGGGAGTTTAGTCACGTGTGGTAGGTGAGGGTTTGCAGGAGAATGCAATAACCAGGCTTCTATCACACATAGCTTGCCCCCTTGATCATAGCAACCTGATTCTGAACATTTCCCTGAAACCTCTCCATATAACAAGATGCCTCTACCTATTGGGTCTGTTGGCTGTAACCATATCAGTCACAAGCCATTTGGAAGCCAATGGCAGATCCACGTGGCCCCACCACAGATGTTTTGTCACACATCTGTCCACCACTGCTCTAGGCCCACTAATCATCAGGCGACAACTAACTGGCATCTCTGTTCTTCACCATTTTCATGAAACCCTGTCAATCAAGGCACTGTCTGGTATACTATGATCAGCATCAGGACATCCAAAGGTTTTCCAGTGCCACCTCATCATGGAAATTTCAAAAATTTCATGGTATTTATCTAGCCATTATTCAAGGAAGAAGTTGTAGTCACTGTGGGTTTCAATTCATTCAGGAACCATTAAATGTTAAGGAAGCTCATTTCAATAAAAGCTCTGGAGAACAATCACAGGCAAGGCATCCCAAATAGTGACCAAAAGGTCACATGAAGCCAGGACCATTGAGGTCTACAATGTGAGGTCTATGTGTGTTTTGACTCTCAACTATGGCTGCCAAGTTTTTCAGAATAAAATCATGTGATATCATGGCTGAGATTCTCAGTGTTCTGTGGAAAGCCACCCTTGGCCTAGATCTCAGTTTCAAAGGGCGACTCTCATGCGTGGCCTCCTAACATCCCCACACAATCCATGGCAATACTTCTCTGAGGTCAGTTCTACAACTCAGTCTCTAAGGAGTATTACACCAGAGTACAAGCCGAGGGGGACCCAGTCATCCCTTCCAACTGCCACACAAATGACCAAAATTAAAACCAAAACATTCCCACATGGCCCTCATCTTCTTCCACATAGACCCTCATTATAACCTCTGGCTGGAGATTTCCATGAGGGGTACAGCGCAAGAGAGTGTCCAAAATAAGCTCCCTTGGCCCTCATTTGTCTAAAGTCAGGGTGGCCTGGACACCATACCTGTGAACCAGGAGTGATCAAATAGGCCTGCCATTACAACTGCTCTGCTTCTCCAATTTGAGGCCTACTGACTGTTGGGTTTAGATTCTTTATGTGAAGTGGAATCATGAGAAAACCCACGCACCTCTGCATGGCTTTGAAAAACTCATTTGACCCAAAGGATCCCTATACTCACTTGATGATTCTCTGCAACCTAATAGAGGAAGGAGAGAGACATCATCCACAATGACTGAATTTTGCCATTTTGGTTTTGGATGCACACATGGGATCTTTCTTTATATCCATCAGGTGCTGAGAATCTAAGCCACAGCCTCACACAGGGCCAAGAGGCTGATTCAGACACATCCCTTTCAAAGCAATTAAGCAAAGAGCCACAGGTGATGCCCAATCATTTCCATATAAAAACTGTTTTTTTCATGCTTCACAAAGGGGTGGCCTGAGGCAAAGACCTTCCTGTCATTCAGTGAAACAGAAAAATAGGTAAGCAAAAGGCACAAAACATGGTTTCTCCACTGAGACTTACCTGCTCACACTGATATCTGAGTTTTCTAAGATGCTCGCCATTACCTTCAGCTATTCAGTACATGGCCATGTGACAGAGCTTGCGGTGGTACCTATCTTGGACACAAAACCATGAGACTATTCTGCAGATTGGTCAGAATTCAGGAAGAAATCTGAAACTTAGGAACATATTAGGTGTTGCCCATCGATAAGGCAACCTGCACTGCAGTCATAAATTGGGCAGGATGAATGCTGGGAAGCTTTCTACTAGACAGGACACATTCATTGATGCATTCTCTTTTCTAATGTCTACAACCACGGACACAGTGTTATACACAGACATAGAAACACTTGCCTTGTCAAACGACTATCTAGAAACAGTTCACTGCAAACCAGACATACCAGCTTTTCTACCTATTCTAAGAAAATGAGACAAAACCACAAACTCACACCCACAAACACAAAGGCACCTCCTTCTCCAAGTAAGTCTGTGAATATCCAGAGTGTCCTCTGACTGGCGGGCACTACTATGTTCCCCCGAAATGGCCTGTACTGTGTCAGATCTGGTCTCCTTGGCCAACTCTGTGAAGTTGTTAGGAGCCAACGGTGAGCCACTACCTAGTTACTAAGGAAAGGCCCGTCTTCAGAGCTCTCCTGGCATTTGGCCATCCTCACATCAGTAGGTACCAAAAAAGACAGAATCTGTCATTAGTAAAACAAAACAAGTGAGCCCACTGGGACTGGGACTGGGACTGGCTCTGGATACCTGGCTTCCTGGATCCCAAGTTCAGAGAGTTCCATCACCAAAGAAGTAAGGTAGGTCACTTCCTTCCGGAACTGAATAGGTCAATGCCTTGGCAAACACTTTGTCCTAATAGTTGCTTCCAAGGGTCCCATGAGATGGAGGCTGCCCCTACTTCCTGTGACACTGTCACAAGTTAGAATGGCATATCAACCATAGACACACAGGAACAGCTCTCCACACAGACCTTGTTTGGTCCATCTTCTCTACATTAAGAAGAAAGTGGCTGATTCAGACACACCCCTTTATCCTGACAAGGTTGTTTGCCATGGAAGATGACTTTTGCTCTCTCAGGTCCTTCATAGCTGCCTACCTCTTTTCCAGGGATCATGTCTGCATGGACCTTTGAGGTTCTCAGCAGGTGGAAGATCCCCTACATTCCTGTATTGTAACACCAACTCTGTCCCTGCTCTTCTGTAAAGTTAGATTGAGGGAACAGTGTATGTTTAGGGTCAATAACATGTTGGATTTAGTTTAGGAATCATCCTGCAGAATGAATAATGGTATTTGAAACTGCGATATTTACCAGAATATATATGTGAAATATAAGTGTGAAACCAGAAATCTAGGTAACATTTGAAGCCCAGAAGGGCATTGGACCCTTGATTGTGATACTTAGCATTGAATTGCATTCTGCACAGAGGTCTCAGATAGATCAATATACAATGGCATAAGACCTTGTACCTTGCTTGATTGAATGTAGAAGAGAACAACCAGTCAAAAAAGGATAGTCGGTCGGATTAGGAAGATATTCGGTAGGTTTACAAAAAGAATGAGTATAGGATTAGGAACAAAAGTTTATTAGCAATAGGTTATCGATTAGAGTGTGAATGTAAATGTCAGCACATGTGAAGAGTCAGTCACAATGATGAACTGGGGAAAATATGTAGGAAACAGATAGAAATAGAGCCATAATGAAATCAGGCAATGTATAAAGTGAGGGATAGGATTAGACATTTTCAGTAGGGTTGAGTTTGAATATATAATCTTAAGAAGAAACAAATATGTAGTCACCAATAGGATTGACATTTGACAGCATTAGGCAACATGGACATGGATGTTTTTAGTAATCCATGTTTACTTTCCTTTTAGGCTTTGGTACAAACATAAGTGTGACCTTTGCATTTTGTGTTCCGAATATTTCTGTGATTAAATGTATAAGTAGATCAGGTGACATGAGTATTTCTTCCAACATTTCAGGGAGCAATATTTTGAAGACGTATAAATTAGTATTGGGGGTATAAAGAAGTGTACACTGCGTCTATGAATATAGAGATAATGCATGAATAGACCATTCTGTGAATAAATAATATAACTCTTTTCACTTTAAATAATGGATTGAATTTTTATCTGAAAATATATAAGAAATCCTATATTGGTATGCAATCATTAATTCCAACCAGTTATACATCTAATGGTAATATCAGAGTTATAATTTATCATAAAGTTTATGTGAGTTTTGCTTCAAAAGTGATTATGGAAATTGAAAGTCATGTGTCTTGAAAGAAGTCTCATGAAAAGACCTGTCAAGAAACATGGAAGAATACATGTGTCCTGAAGCAGGAAGTGATTGAAAGTGAAGCAAATTCCTATAAATTTGCGAACTTGTGGGGAAATCTTAAGAGCCCCTCCCAGCTCTCCCTTGAGCGCGATATCCAGACCGAGGGAATTAGGAGTGGCACGGGACTCGTGGTGCAGACCTCCAGGCCACCGCTCCCACCAGTGCTGAAAACTGAAGTCTCTTGCTCCAGCTTCCGGGGGCATGGCTTCCGGAGTGCAAGCAAATTCGCTGGGGGTTCTCAGGCCTAAGCTCTAAAAACTTAGGGTCTGAGGGAGACAAACAGGGAGATTGTGCCCAGGCGTTCATGAAAACAGGGCTCCTAGGATCAGCAGACCTGGCATGTAGCCAGTATTGTGGTGAGTGTCACAGGTGAGTGGGGCCTGGCTTGAGGAAACACAAAAGAAGGCCCTAGGCACTCAGGATTGGACACCCACCCAGTGTGGGAGGAATAGCTGCTGCACAGTGATTGGTTCCCACCTATTGAAAGGAGAAGCTTGGCCCAGTGGGCACAGCTCTACCTAATGGAAAAAAAAGTTTATTGCAATCTATGACTGCATTTATTATTATTATTATTATATTAGTTTGTTTTTTTTTGTTTTTGTTTTTTTTGTTTTCTTTTATTTTCATTTTTTTGTTGCTGTTCTTTAACTTTTTTAAAATGTTTTTAATTTTTTTAAATTTTTTCTTTTGTTATTATTATTTTTTAAAATTTTAATTTTATATTATCATAATCATTTTTTTAAAAAAATCATTTTCTTTCTTTATTTTCTATTTTTTCTATTGTCTTTTCATTTCTTTTCAATTTTCTTATTTCCCATTCCTTGCATTCTACCTGCCTACTCTCATTCTCTTTAGTGACTTTTTCCCTTCCCTTCTAAAATCTTTCCTCCCAAGCATCAAATAAATTTATAAGAGTAAACAGTAACTAAGCAGTCAAACAGAACAAGAAGTAACATGAGCAGCATAAACAAGCAAGGAAGAAAAGGAGTACAAACCACGAAGGACACCCTAAATATTCAGGAGGACCTAGAGTCATCAGAAAAATGGTCATATAAAGAACTCAAGGAATACCTTAGACAGATGGAATGGAAACTTAAAGAGGATACGAGACAGAAAATCCAAACAGTAAAAGAAAACATTGAAAATGAATTACATAAACAGATAAAAGAAAAAGTTAAGCATCTTTATCAGAGGATAGAGATTATAAAAAAATCAAACAATAATTCTAGAAATGAAGGAAATGATAAACCAAATTAAGAACTCCATTGAGAGTATCACTAACAGAGTGGAGCAAGTAAAAGCCAAAAGGTCAGATAATGAAGACAAAATATATCATCTTGAAACGAGTCCAGCCAACTCAGAAAGGCTGGCAAAAAAATCACAAGAAAAACATCCAAGAGATTTGGGATAACATAAAAAAAAAACACACTTACGAGTCATCAGGACAGAGGAAGGTACAGAGACTCAAACCAAGGGAATGAGAAAACTGCTGAATGAAATAATTACAGAAAACTTTCCAGAAATAAAAAAGGAAATGGATATACAAATTGTAGCTGCATACAGGACAAGAGCACACAAAATCACAGTAGACCAATGCCAAGACACATTGTTATGAAGATATCCAATATACAGAACAAAGAGAAAATAATAAATCTACAAGAGAATGGAGGCAGAATACATTCAGTGGTAAACAAATAAGGTTAACAATGGATATTTCATCACAGACGCTGAAAGCGAGAAGATCCTGGAAAAATGTATATCAAACACTGAAAGACAATGGATGCCAACCAAGAATTATGTATCCAGCATAATTAACCATCAGGTTCAACAAAGAAATAAGAATCTTTCATGATAAACAAAAGCTAAAAGAATTTGAAGCCAGAAAACAAGCATTGCAAAGCGTCTTGAGCAAAACACTACACAAGAAAGAAATGAAAAACAACAACCAAAACCATCAGTGGGAAGTACCTTGGTAATGACAGAGGCAGGGTGAATGCTTGTCATGGAGAAACAAACTAAATTAAAAAAAATATGAATAATCAAACATGGCTGGCATACAAACCATACATCAATAGTAACTCTGAATGTAAATGGCTTAAAGTCTCCAATAAAGCGACATAGGCTGGTAACTTGGATTAAATAAACAAATCCAACAATATGTTGCCTCCAGGAGACACACCTGAAATGCAAAGACACACAGGCTGAAGGTGAAAGGTTGGGAGAAAATACACCATGCACACTTATCCTCATAAACAAGCAGGGGTGGACATCCTCATATCGAATAAAATCGACCTCAAGACTAAGTTAATCAAAAGGGATAAGGAAGGACACTATATACTGTTATAAGGAACCATTCACTAACAAGACATAACAATTATCAATATTTATGCACTAAATAATGGTGCTACGTTGTTCATGAAACAAATTCTCCTCAAGCTCCAGAATGAAATAGACCACAACACAATAATTATGGGTGACTTCAACACACATCTATCATCATTGGACAGATCCTTCAAACAAAAGTTGAATAAAGAAAGTATAGAACTCAATATCACAATCAATAACCTACATGTAACTGACATATATAGAATATATCAACCATCATCAAGTGGATATACTTTTTTTTCTCAGCAGCACATGGATCCTTCTCAAAAATAGACAATATATGATGCCATAGGGCAACCCTCAGTAAATATAAAGGTGTGGAGATAATACCATGCATTTTATCTGATCATAATGGAATGAAACTGGAAATCAATGATAAAAGAAGGAAGGAAAAATCCTACATCACATGGAAAATGAACAATATGTTACTGAATGATCAGTGGGTTAGAGAAGATATAAAGGAGGAAATCAAAAAATTCTTAGAGATACATGAAAATACAGACGCAACATATCGGAATCTATGGGACACAATGAAAGCAGTTTTAAGAGGGAAATTCATTGCCTGGAGGTCATTCCTGAAAAAAAGTAAAACTGAACAAATAAATGAGCTCACACTTTAACTCAAAGCCCTAGAAAAGGAAGAGCAAAACAACAGAAAATGTAGCAGAACGCAAGAAATAATTAAAATCAGAGCAGAAATCAACGAAATTGAAACAAAAGAAACTATTGAAAAAATTAACAAAACTAAAAGGTGGTTCTTCGAAAAAATATATATGTTCGACAGACCCTTAGGCATGCTAATGAAGAGAAGAAGAGAGAGAACTCAAATTACTAACATATGGGATGAAAAAGGCTATATTACAACAGATGCTTCCGAAATACAGAAGACAATTAGAAATTATTTGGAAAACCTATATTCCAATAAAATAGAATATAGTGAAGACATCAACAAATTTCTCAAGTCATATGATTTGCCCAGACTGAGTCAGGAGGATACACAAAATTTAAACAGACCAATGTCAATGGATGAAACAGAAGAAGCAATCAAAAGACTACCAACCAAGAAAAGCCCAGGAACGGATGGCTATACAGCGGAGTTTTACAAAACATTTAAAGAAGATTTAATACCAATACTTTTCAAGTTATTTCAGGATAGAGAAAAAGAGGGAGCTCTGCCAAATTCATTCTATGAGGCCAACATCACGCTGATTCCGAAATCAGAAAAAGACACCTCAAAGAAAGAAAACTACAGACCAATATATCTGATGAACCTACATGCAAAAATCCTCAATAAAATTCTGGCAAATCGAATACAAAGGCACATCGAATAATTAGAAATTATTTTGAAAATCATTATTCTAATAAAATAGAAAACAGTGAAGACATCGATAAATTTCTTAAGTCATATGATTTGCCCAAACTGAGTCAGGAGGATACACACAATTTAAACTGACCAATATCAATGGATGAAATAGAAGAAGCAATCAAAAGACTACCAACCAAGAAAAGCCCATGAACGGATGGCTATACAGCGGAGTTTTACAAAACCTTTGAAGAAGAATTTATACCAATACTTTTCAAGTTATTTCAGGAAATAGAAAAAGAGGGAGCTCTGCCAAATTCATTTTATGAGGCCAACATCACCCTAATTCCAAAACCAGAAAAAGACAACTCAAAGAAAGAGAACTACAGACCAATATATCTGATTAACCTAGATGCAAAAATCCTCAATAAATATCTGCCTAATCGAATACAAAGGCACATCAAAAAAATTTTTCACCAGGATCAAGTAGGATTCATCCCTGGGATGCAACGATGGTTCAATATACGAAAATCAATAAATGTTATTCATCACATCAATAGACTTAAAGATAAGAACCATATGATCATCTCGATAGACGCAGAAAGCATTTGACCAAGTACAGCATCTCTTTATGTTCAAAACATTAGAAAAATAGGGATAACAGGAACTAACCTCGACATTTTAAAAGCTATCTATGGTAAGTCTCAGGCTAGCATCATTATGAATGGAGAAAAATTGAAGGCATTCCCTCTAAAATCTGGAACAAGACAGGGATGCCCTCTGTCACCAGTTCTATTCAATATAGTTCTCGAAACACTGGCCAGAGCAATTAGACAGACGAAAGAAATCAAAGGCATAAAAATAGGAAAATAAGAACGTAAATTATCACTATTTCCTGGTGACATGATTCTATACATAGAAAACCCAAAGGGGTCTACAAAAAAATCTACTAGAACTAATAAATGAATTCAGCAAAGTGGCAGGATATACAATCAAAACGCATAAATCAAAGGCATTTCTGTATATCAGCGACAAAACTTCTGAAACAGAAATGAGGAAAAACACTCCATTCACAATATCGTCAAAAAAATTAAATACTTGAAAATCAACCTAACAAAAAAGGTGAAAGACTTATACAATGAAAACTACAGAACCCTAAAAAGGGAAGTAGAAGAAGATCTTAGAAGATGGAAAAATATACCCTGTTCCTGGATAGGCAGAACTAACATCATCAAAATGGCGAAATTACCAAAAGTTTTCTATAGGTTTAATGCAATGCCAATCAAAATCCCAAAGGCATTTCTTGTAGAAATAGATAAAGCAATCATGGAATTCATATGGAAAAATATAAGACCCAGAATAGCAAAAGGAATTCTAGCAGGAAGTGTGAATCAGGCGATATAGCGATACCAGACTTAAAACTATACTACAGAGCAATAGTAACAAAAACAGCACGGCACTGGTACCAAAACAGGCGGGTTGACCAATGGGTACAGAATAGAGGACACAAAGACTAATTCACAAAGCTACAACTATGCTATATTTGATAAAGGAGCTAAAAGGATGCAATAGAGGAAATATAGCATCTTCAACAAATGTTTTTTGTATAAAATGGAAATCCATATGCAACAAAATGAAACCGAATCCCCTCCTCTTGCCATGCACAAAAGTTAACTCAAAGTGGATCAAGGAGCTAGATATCAAATAAGAGACTCTGCATCTGAAAGAAGAAAAAGTTGGCTCTGATCTACATAATGTGGGGTCGGGCTCCAAATTCCTTAACAGGACACCCATAGCAGAAGAGTTAATAACAACAATCATCAAATGGGACTTACTTAAACTGAAAAGTTTTTTTCTCTCAGCAGGATAAAAAATGAGAGAGGTAAATAGGGAGCCTAAATCATGGGAACAAATTTTTACTCCTCACACTTCAGATAGAGCCCTAATATCCAGAGTATACCAAGAACTCAAAAAATTAGACAATAAGATGATAAATAACCCAATCAAAAAATGGGCCATGGACCTGAACCAACACTTCTCAGAGGAGGACATACAATCAATCAGTAAGTACATGAAAAATGCTCACCATCTCTAGCAGTCAGAGAAATGCAAATTAAAACCACCCTAAGATACCATCCTACTCTAGTAAGATTGGCAGCCATTATGAGGTCAAACAACAACAAGTGCTGGCGAGGATGTGGAGAATAGGGTACTCTTATACATTGCTGGTGGGACTGCAAACTGTTGTGGCAAATTTGAAAAGCAGTATGGAGATTCCTGGGAAAGCTGGGAATGGAACCACCATTTGACCCAGCTATTGCCCTTCTCAGACTATTCCCTGAAGACCTTAAAAGAGCATATTACAGGGATACTGCCACATCGATGTTCATAGCAGCACAATTCAAAATTGGTAGACTGTGGAACCAACCCAGATGCCCTTCAGTAGATGAATGGATAAAAAAAAATGTGGTATTTATACACCATTGAGTATTATGCATCATTAAAAAATGACAAAATCATTGAATTTGCAGGGAAATGGATGGCACTAGAGCAGATTATGCTTAGTGAAGCTAGCCAAACCCTAAAAAACAAATAAAAATGTCTTCTTTGATATAATGAGAGCAACTAACAACAGAGCAGGGACGAAGAGCAGGAAGAAAAGATCAACATTAAACAGAGACATGAGGTGGGGGGCGGAAAGAGAGAGATAAAGGAAATTGCATGGTAATGGAGGGAGACCCTCATTGTTACACAAAATTACATATAAGAGGTTGTGAGGGGAATGGGAAAATAAACAAAGATATAAATGTATTACAGTAGATGGGGTAGAGAGGGAAGATGGGAGGGGAGCAGGGATAGTAGAGGATAGAAAATGTAGCAGAATACAACAGTTACTAATAGGGCATTATAAAAATGCGGATGTGTAACAGATATGATTCTGCAATCCGTACTTGGGATAAAAATGGGAGTTCATAACCCACTTGAATCTAATGTATGAAATATAATATGTCAAGAGCTTTGTAATGTTTTGAACACCCAATTAAAAAATAAAATAATAATATGAAATAAAATAATTAAAAAAAAACATGGAGAAATATTTCACTGTCATCCAGAACAATGCCTTGACATTACCCTCGCCCCAAGTAATTCATCATTAGAGGAGAAGAGTTCGAAAATCTGGGAATACATAGCTGGAATTTAATATGCTCAAAAGTTCACAACCTTGGAGGTGGTAGAGTAGTTTACTAAAGTAAGGGACAGGGTAAACACTCCACAAATATGGAGCTCTGCTGGCCTAAAGACTTCTTCAGAAACTGCCTCTGAGGTTGGGCACTTGAAATATATGTTGTTGTCAGGAGGTTTAGATTCCTTTGTAATGAGAGCATCAAAGCTGGGTCTGCATCTATGTGACCTGGAGGACATGGTTTCTTATGTTCCAATGAACATGAGTCAGCAGTGCTGAATTCAATCTTTGTAGGTAAACTGTGGTCACTGGGGGCTAAGTGTCTCCCCATGTGGACTGTGAAGCCATTTGATCATCCTCCACATTTTGTGGTGTTTATTGCTGTTGCACTGGTAGTTTGGTATTTTCTTCACAAAATACAAGGAGTCCAACTGGGACAAAGTGTTGGAGGGAGTTTCTCAAGTGTGGTGGGTCAGGGTCTGCAGGAGAATGCACCCACCAAGGTTCTATTCCAAATAGCATGCCTCTTGACCATAGCAACGTGATTCTGAACATTGCCCTGAAACCTCTCCAAATAAAAATACGCCTTTACATATAAGGGTCTGCTTGCTGCACCATGTCAGTCACAAGCAATTTGGAAGCCAAAGGAAGATCCACATGGCCCCACCACAGATGATTTATCACACACCTGCCGACTGAAGCTCTATGCCCACTACTCAGCAGGCTCCAAATTACTGGCATCTCTGCTCTACACCATTTTCTTGAAACCCAGTCCATCAGGCACTGTCTAGTATACTCATAGTCAGCAACAGGATATCCAAAGTTTCTCCAGTGCCACCTGGCCATGGAAATTTAAAAAAATTTCGCCGTATTTATCTATCCATTTTTCAAGGATGAAGTTGAAGGCACTGTGGGTTTCACTTCATTCAGGAACCATTAAATGGTGAGGATGCTCATTTCAATGAAAGCTCTGGAGAACTCTTATAAGCAAGGCTTCCCAAAGAGTGGCCAATGATCACATGAAGCTAGGCGCATTGAGGTCTACAATGTGAGGTCCATGTGTGTTTTGACTCTCAACTATGGCTGCAAGCCTTTCAGAATAAAATTATGTGATACCCTGGCTGAGATTCCCAGTGCTCTGTGCAAAGCCAACCTGGGCCTAGATCTCAGTTTCCAAGGGCGAATCTCATGCATGGCCTCCTAAAATCCTAACACAATTCATGGCAATACTTCT